>NW_022312368.1:341-1964 GCF_002776525.5 Piliocolobus tephrosceles | reverse complement strand
ATTTTGGGCTGAGACGATGGGGTTTTCTAAATACACAATCATGTCATCTGCAAACAGGGACAATTTGACTTCCTCTTTTCCTAACTGAATACCCTTGATTTCTTTCTCTTGCCTGATTGCCCTAGCCAGAACTTCCAACACTATGTTGAATAGGAGTGGTTAGAGAGGGCATCCCTGTCTTGTGCCAGTTTTCAAAGGGAACTTTTCCAGTTTTTGCCCATTCAGTATGATATTAGCTGTGGGTTTGTCATAAATAGCTCTTATTATTTTGAGGTACGTTCCATCAATACCGAATTTGTTGAGCGTTTTTAGCATGAAGGGCTGTTGAATTTTGTCAAAAGACTTTTCTGCATCTATTGAGATAATCATGTGGTTCTTGTCTTTGGTTCTGTTGATATGCTGGATTACGTTGATTGATTTGCGAATGTTGAACCAGCCTTGCATCCCAGGGATGAAGCCCACTTGATCATGGTGGATAAGCTTTTTGATGTGCTGCTGAATCCGGTTTGCCAGTATTTTATTGAGGATTTTTGCATCGATGTTCATCAGGGAGATTGGTCTAAAATTCTCTTTTTTTGTTGTGTCTCTGCCAGGCTTTGGTATCAGGATGATGCTGGCCTCATAAAATGAGTTAGGGAGGATTCCCTCTTTTTCTATTGATTGGAATAGTTTCAGAAGGAATGGTACCAGCTCCTCCTTGTACCTCTGGTAGAATTCAGCTGTGAATCCATCTGGTCCTGGGCTTTTTTTGGTGGGCAGGCTATTAATTGTTGCCTCAATTTCAGAGGCTGCTATTGGTCTATTCAGGGATTCAACTTCTTCCTGGTTTAGTCTTGGAAGAGTGTACGTGTCCAGGAAATTATCCATTTCTTCTAGATTTTCTAGTTGATTTGCGTAGAGGTGTTTATAGTATTCTCTGATGGTAGTTTGTATTTCTGTGGGGTCGGTGGTGATATCCCCTGTATCATTTTTTATTGCGTCTATTTGATTCCTCTCTTTTTTCTTCTTTATTAATCTTGCTAGCGGTCTGTCAATTTTGTTGATCTTTTCAAAAAACCAACTCCTGGATTCATTGATTTTTTGGAGGGTTTTTTGTGTCTCTATCTCCTTCAGTTCTGCTCTGATCTTAGTTATTTCTTGCTTTCTGCTAGCTTTTGAATGTGTTTGCTCTTGCCTCTCTAGTTCTTTTAATTGTGATGTTAGAGTGTCAATTTTAGATCTTTCCTGCTTTCTCTTGTGGGCACTTAGTGCTATAAATTTCCCTCTACATACTGCTTTAAATGTGTCCCAGAGATTCTGGTATGTTGTATCTTTGTTCTCATTGGATTCAAAGAACATCTTTATTTCTGCTTTCATTTCGTTATGTACCCAGTAGTCATTCAGGAGCAGGTTGTTCAGTTTCCATGTAGTTGAGCAGTTTTGATGGAATTTCTTAGTCCTGAGTTCTAGTTTGATTGCACTGTGGTCAGAGAGACAGTTTGTTATAATTTCTGTTCTTTTACATTTGCTGAGGAGTGCTTTACTTCCAATTATGTGGTCAATTTTGGAATAAGTGTGATGTGGTGCTGAGAAGAATGTATATTCTGTTGACTTGGGGTGGAGAGTTCTATAGATGTCTATTAG
>NW_022312368.1:0-331 GCF_002776525.5 Piliocolobus tephrosceles | reverse complement strand
TAAGTGTCAACTGGACGCCTGTCTGAGGCAAGGAAATGTCTTCCATTGAAAATCGGAGAGAAGCTTTCTACGTACCTCTTTTGTAATGTTTGTGTTCATCTCATAGCAATAAATCATTCATTGGATGGAGCAGTTAGAAATCACTGTTTCAGTGGAATCTGAGAAAGGACATTTGGAAACGCTCTGTAGAATATCCTGAAATAGAAATAATCTCAGAGAGAAACCAGAAGGAAGCTTTCTGTGAAACTGCTCTGTGTCACGTGAGTTCTGCTCACAGAGTTAAGCTTCTCTTTTCTTTTTTTTTTTTTTTTTTTTTTTTTTTTTTTTTTTT
>NW_022312367.1:3717-12677 GCF_002776525.5 Piliocolobus tephrosceles | reverse complement strand
CCTTTTTTTTTTTTTTTTAAGCATTTTATTTTTGGTGTGATCATAGCTCACTGCAGCCTTGACCTCCCGCGCTCAGGTCATCCTCCAGTCTCAGCCTCCTGAGTAGCTGGGACTACAGGCTACGCTGGGCTAATTTTTTAAAAAATTTTGTACTGCTGGGGGTCTCACTATATTGCCCAAGCTGGTCTTGAACTCCTGGCCTTGGGCAGTTCTCCCGCCTCGGCTCCCAATGTGCTCGGATTAACAGGCGTGAGCCACCGAGCCCAGCTATCACAGCCTTTTGGTACTTAGGAACCCTGGACAGCATTTCAGTGTCTGGGGGAATTTCAATAGCAAAATCACCAACAAAAACCACAAGAATGTGGCCAGGCACAGTGGCTCACGCTTGTAATCCCAGCACTTTGGGAGGCCAAGGTGGGTGGATCACCTGAGGTCAGGAGTTCAAGACCAGACTGGCCAACATGGTGAAACCCCATCTCTACCAAAAATGCAGAATTAGCCAGGCGTGGTGGCAGGTGCCTGTAGTCCCAGCTACTTGGGATGCTGAGGCAGGAGAATTACTTGAACCCAGGAGGTGGAGGTTGCAGTGAGCTGAGATTGTGCCATTGCACTCCAGCCTAGGCAACAAGAGTGATAAAGTAAAATAAAAAAAGAAATTCACCACCCTAAACTCACACCTTCCATCTCCCATGAGTGCATGCCCGTGAACATGTGCGACGGCTGCTATGCTGCTGTTTCTCCTGTTTCTCCTCTGGGCTTTTGTAGCCTTGTGGTGGCCCACATTCTGCTGTAGTTGTAAACATCCACCAGATCTCTGTGGCTTAGAAAAGCTGGCCAGGCACGGTGGCTCACACCTGTAATTCCAGCACTTTGGGAGGCCGAGGCAGGCAGATCACCTGAGGTCAGGAGTTCGAGACCAGCCTGGCCAACGTAGTGAAACCCCATCTCTACTAAAAATATAAAAACTAGCTGTGTGTAGTGGCGCACGCCTGTAATCCTAGCTTCTTGGGAGGCTGAGGCAGGAGAATCGCTGGAACCTGGGAGGCTGAGGCAGGAGAATCACTGGAACCCGGGAAGCTGAGGCAGGAGAATCGCTGGAACCCGGGAGGTCAAATTTACAGTGAGCCAAGATAGCACCATTGCACTCCAGCTTTGGCAACAAGAGTGAAACTCCATCTTGGAAAAAAAAAGAAAAGATAAACTAAGGCTGTCATACTTAGAGTCTCATATCTGTAATCCTGGCACTTTTGGGGGCTGAGGCACAAGGATCACTTGAGGCCAGAAGATCAAGGCTGCAGTTTGCTATGATTGTGCCACTGTACTCCAGCCTGTGTGACACAGTGAGACCCTGTCTCTAAATAAATAAATAAGGCAGGGCATGGTGTCTCACGCCTGTAATTCCAGCACTTTGGGAGGCCGAGGCAGACGGATCACCTGAGGTCGGGAGTTCAAGACCAACCTGACCAGCATGGAGAAACCCCCATCTCTACTAAAAATACAAAATTAGGCCGGGCGTGGTGGCTCACGCCTGTAATCCCAGCATTTTGGGAGGCCAAGGTGGGCAGATCGCAAGTGCAGGAGATCGAGATCATCCTGGCTAACGTGGTGAAACCCCATCTCTAATAAAAATATAAAAAAATTAGCCAGGCGTGGTAGCAGGTGCCTGTAGTCCCAGCTACTCGGGAGGCTGAGGCAGGAGAATTGCTTGAACTCGGGAGGCAGAAGTTGTGGTGAGCCGAGATCGCGCCATTGCACTCCAGCCTTGGCAACAAGAGCGAAACTGTCTGAAAAAAAAGTAAACAGGCTGGGTGCAGAGCAAAACCCTATCTCTAAGTAAATGAATAAATAAATAGCAAAGCTAAGGCTTATTATCTCTTAGCGGCAGTAGACTTTGGTAGTTGTAGTGGTACAGAAACCGGCCTAATGGGAGGGTCGTTTTCTCACAGTGACGACGGTATTGTCTAAAGAAACATCCAAGCTTTTACATAATTACAGTTGGCCAGCCATCGTGGCTCATGCCTATAATGCCAGCACTATCGGAGGCTGAGGCGAGAGGATCACTTGAGCCCCCAGGAGTTTGAGACCAGCCTGGGCAACACGGCAAGGCCCTGTCTGTACCAATTAAAAATTAGCTGGGCATAGTGATACGTGCCTGTAGTCATGCTACTCGAGAGGCTGAGGTGGGAGGATCGCCTGAGTCTGGGAGGTGAAGGCTGCAGTGAGCCATGATTGTGTTACTGTACTCCTGGCTGGGTGACAGAGCAAGACCCTGTCTCAAAAAAAATGGGGCTGGGTGCAATGGTGGCTCACGCCTGTAATCCCAGCACTTTGAGAGGCCAAGCTGGGAGGATCTGTTGAGCTCAAGAGTTTAAGGGCAGCCTGGGCAGCAGTGAAACACCATCTCTATGAAAAAGGCACACATGATTGGGCATGGTGGCTCACGCCCATAATCGCAGCGCTTTGAGAGCCCAAGGTGGGCGGATCACGAGGTCAGAAGTTTGAGACCAGCCTGGCCAACATGGTGAAACCCCATCTCTACTAAATATCCAAAAAAGAAAAAAACATTAGCCGGGCATGGTGGGCACCTATAGTCCCAACTACTTAGGAGGCTGAGGTAGGAGAATCGCTTGAACCTGGGAGGCAGAGGTTGCAGTGAGCCGAGATTGTGCCATTACACTCCAGTATTCCAGCCTGGATGACAGAGTGATACTCCCTCTCAAAAAAGAAAAAAAAAAAAGAAATCCACACACATATATAATTCTGATGATTTTTAAAAGTAAATAAGGCTTTATTCAAGACTACTGCATGCAAGATTGAGCACAACTCCGAATCCACGAAGTTGTCGATAAGGGGGGATTTATAGCCATGGAGCAGGGCAAGGTGGGGGTCGGTGGATAGAAAATTAGGGGAGTCACCTTAAACTCACTTAACAGGATCCTTGCTGAAGCCAGGCCAGGGCGATCAACTATCAAGAAACTGACTTAGCAGGATTCTGGCTAAAACTGGGCGAGACAGATCAAAGACTGCATGGGAGCCAAGGTCAAGGCCCAATGCAGAAGAGATTTCAGAGGACTCTGACTCAAGTTTGGCCAAGAAGAGAGTCTTTGTCGGGGCAGAGACCCGGCCTGGCCCTGGGAATCTGAGACGGGGGACAGTGAGTTCTCCTGGAAGGGGAGGTGAGCGGGGATGATGCAAAATGTACACCCTTCCCCCAAACTCTTCAACTGCCTCGGAAAAACTAGGTCTCTAGTGCTAAGGTACCTACCTGCATCTGCTGGCTCCCGGTGCACAGACCATCTGCCAGGTCTCGCCCAGGCTCCTCTGGCGCCGGCCACAGAATCTGATCCAGCCAGAAAGCCAATGCCGTTTGTCCTCTCTGCCGTCCTTCTCGACTGCCCCCAAAGCAGCCCCAGATCTCATTTCAGGGAGTCTGTGTGTGACCAGGGGCCTGAGGATGACCCATCCTGGCCTTGGGTCCGACTAGACCAATTGCCACTGATGACAGGGCCACTCAACCCGAAAAATCCCAGCCCTCTGAGCCCAGGCAGGGCTGGGGACTGCATCACGCAAGGTTTGGAGGGGCCCGATGGAGCCCACCCCCTGCTTCTGACTTGGGTATCATCAATCCTAACATTTCTAGGCTGAGTTTACATCATCTTGGGTTACAGAGGAAGGAGCTGAGGGCCCTGGGAACCACAGCACTCAGTCCAGGATCTGTGCCTATCCTTCTCTCCTTTTATTATTATAATTTTTGAGACTGGGTCTCACTCTGTGGCCCAGGCTGGAGTACAATGGTGTGATCTCGGCCCACTGCAACCTGCACCTCCCAGGTTCAAGTGATTCTCCTGCCTCAGCCTCCTGAGTAGCTGGGATTACAAGCATGCACCACTACACCCAGCTAATTTTTGTAGTTTTTGGGTTTTGTTTTTTTTTTTTGAGACGGAGTCTGGCTCTGTCGCCAGGCTGGAGTGCAGTGGAGCGATGTCAGCTCACTGCAACCTCCATCTCCCAGGTTCAAGAAATTCTCGTGACTCAGCCTCCTGAGTAGCTGGAACTACAGGTGCCTGCCATGACGCCCAGCTAAATTTTTTGTTTGTTTGTTTGTTTTTTGGAGATGGAGTTTCATTCTTGTTGCCCAGGCTGGAGTGCAATGGTACGATCTCGGCTCACTGCAACCTCTGCCTCCTGGGTTCAAGCGATTCTCCTGCCTCAGCCTCCCTAGTAGCTGGGATTACAGGCACCCACCACCACGCTCGGCTAAGTTTTGTATTTTTAGTAGAGATGGGGTTTCACCATGTTGGTCAGGCTGGTCTCGAACTCCTGACCTCAGGTGATCTGCCCACCTCGGCAGTGTTGGGATTACAGACACGAGTCACCGTGCCCGGTCCTTATTTCTGTATTTTTAGAGAGACAGGGTTTCACCATGCTGGCCAGGCTGATCTTGAACTCCTGGCTTCAAGTGATCCACCTGCCTCAGTCTCCCAAAGTGCTGGGATTATAGGCATGAGCCAACGGATCTGGCCTAATTTTTATATTTTTAGTAGAGATGAGGTTTTACTATGTTGGTCAGGCTGGTCTGGAACTACTGACCTCAAGCAATCTGCTCACATTGACCTCCCAAAGTGCTGGGATTATGTGTGAGCCACCGTGCCTAGCCATTTCTATTTTATTGAGGCAACCTCTCACTCTACTACCCAAGCTAGAGTGCAGTGGTGCAATCATGGCTCACTGCAGCCTTGACCTCCTGGGCACAAGCTATCCTCCCACCTCAGCCTCCCTAGTAGCTGGAACTATAGGTGTGTGCCACCACACCCAGCTACGTTTTTACTTTTGTAGAGATGGGGTCTTGCTATGTTGCCCAGGTGGGTTTCTCTCCTATTGCTTACTCCCAGGCACCACAGGGACATGGGTACTGAGAGTGGCATTTTTGGAGCGACATGATCCCAGCTCCTCTACTCAATAGCTGCTGACCCTAAGCTGTGGCTTAAACTTCTCTGTGCCTCAGTTTTTCCATCTTTACAATGGGAACCTCATTGATCCTCTCATTGCATGGGATACGTGTACAGGAGAATGCACAGGAGCTGTGTCTCTCAGCTGCCTTTTATCGAGATGGAGAATCGCTGTGTGACCCAGACTGGAGTGCAGTGGCGTGATCTCCAGTATCCAGGTTCACGCCATTCTCCTGTCTCAGCCTCCCGAGTAGCTGGGACTACAGGCGCCCGCCACCACGCCTGGCTAATTTTTCGTATTTTTAATAGAGACGGGGTTTCACTGTGTTAGCCAGGATGGTCTCGATCTCCTGACCTCGTGATCCGCCCGCCTCGGCCTCCCAAAGTGCTGGGATTACAGATGTGAGCCACTGCGCCCGGCCTCCCTGATGACTCTTGAATAAACATCTCTTGACTCTGACAGGCCTTTGAAGCTGGAATTCTCCTGCAGCCTGACATCCAGGCAGAATGGATGATGTGACTCCCCGTGAGTGGCCTCTGCTAGTGGCAAACCCTACACTTCCTATATTCAAAGGTTGCAGAGGGGCTGGACTCTGTGGCTCAGCCCTGTAATCCCCTCACTTTGGGAAGCTGAGGTGGGAGAATCACTTGAGTCCAGGAGTTTGAGGCCAGCCTGGGCAACATAGGGAGACCCCAGTATCTATAGAATTTTTTTTTTTTTTTCCAAGACAGAGTCTCACTCTGTCACCCAGGCTGGAGTGCAGTGGTGTGATCGTGGCTCGCCGCAACCTCTGTCTCTGGGGTTCAACTGATTCTCCTGCCTCAGCCTCCTGAGTAGCTGGGACTGCAGGCACCCACAACCAAGCCCGGCTAATTTCTTTTTCTTTTTTTTTTTTTTTTTGAGACGGAGTCTCGCTCTGTCGCCCAGGCTGGAGTGCAGTGGCGCAATCTTGGCTTACTGCAAGCTCCACCTCCTGGGTTCACGCCATTCTCCTGCCTCAGCCTCCCGAGTAGCTGGGACTACAGGCGCTTGCAACCACACCAGGCTTTTTTTTTTTTTGTATTTTTAATAAAGACGAGGTTTCACTGCGTTAGCCAGGATGGTCTCGATCTCCTGACCTCGTGATCCGCCCGTGATCCTCGGCCTCCCAAAGTGTTGGGATTACAGGCATGAGCCACCGTGCCCAGCCTAATTTCTTTCTTCCTCTCCTTCCTTCCTTCCTTCCTTCCTTCCTTCCTTCCTTCCTTCCTTCCTTCCTTCCCTCCCTCCCTCCCTCCCTCTCCCTCTCTTTCTCTCTCTTTTCTTTTCTTTTTTTTCTTTCTTTCTTTCTTCCTTTCTTTCCTTTCTTTCTCTTTTCTTTTTTCTTTTCTCCAGAGTCTCGCTCTGTCACCCAGGCTGGAGTGTAGTGGCATGATCTCTGCTCACTGCAAGCTCCACCTCCCAGGTTCACGCCATCCTCCTGCCTCAGCTTCCCAAGAAGCTGGGACCACAGGCACCCGCCACCACGGCCGGCTAATTTTTTGTATTTTTAGTAGAGATGGGTTTTCACCATGTTAGCCAGGATGGTCTCAATCTCCTGACCTTGTGATCTACCCACCTCGGCCTCCCAAAGTGCTGGGATTACAGGCGTGAGCCACCGTGCCTGGCCTCTTTCTTTTCTTTTCTTTTCTTTTTGTATTTTTAGTAGAGACGATGTTTCACCTTGTTGGCCAGGCTGGTCTTGAACTCCTGACTTCAAGTGATCTGCCCACCTCAGCCTCCCAAAGTGTTGGGATTACAGATGTGAGCCACGGCACCCGGCCATGCCTAGCTAACTGTTATATTTTTAGTAGAGATGGGGTTTTGCCATGTTGGCCAGGCTGGTCTTGAACTCCTGGCCTCAAGCAATCCAACTGCCTTGGCCTCCCAAAGTGCTGGGATTACAGGAGTGAGCCACTGTGCCTTGCCTACTTTTCTTTTAAACAGATGGGGTCTTGCTCTGTTGCCCAGGCTAGATCGTAGTGGTTCAATCATTGCTGATCTTCCTGCCTCAGCCTCCCAAGTAGCTGGGACCACAGGTGTGCACCACTACGCCTGGCTAATTTTTGATTTTTTTGTAGAGATGGGGTCTCCCTCTGTTGCCCAGGCTGGTCTTGACTCCTAGCCTCAGTTGATCCTCTTGCAAGACAACATCTTTGACAGACACTGTCCACACCCTAGAACATACCAGAATGCTGACAGAGCTTGTGTTTGCGAGGCCTGTGGAATTTTTTTTTTTTTGAGACGGCGTCTGGCTCTGTTGCTCAGGCTGGAGTGCAATGGCATGATCTCGGCTCACTCAACCTTCGCCTCCTGGGTTCAAGTGATTCTGCCTCAACCTCCCGAGTAACTGGGATTAATGGAAATACAGGCAAGGGCCACCACACCTGGCTAATTTTGTATTTTTAGTAGAGCCGGGGTTTCACCATGTTGGCCAGGCTGGTCTCGAACTCCTGACCTCAAGTGATCCACCTGCCTCGGCCTCCCAAAGTACTGGGATACAGGCATGAGCTGCCACACCTGGCTATGCAGGGCTAATTTTTTTTTTTTTTTTTTTGCAACGGAGTCTCATTCTGTCGCCCAGGCTGGAGTGCAGGGTCATGATCTCGGCTCACTGCAACCTCCACCTCCAGGGTTCAAGCGATTCTCCTGCCTCAGCTTCCCAAGTAGCTGGGATTACAGGTCCCTTCCACCATGTCCAGCTAGTTTTTGTATTTTTAGTAGAGACAGGATTTCACCATGTTGGCCAGGCTGGTCTTGAACTCCTGACCTTGTGATCCACCGGCTTTGGCCTCCGAAAGTGCTGGGGTTACAGGTATGAGCCACCGTGGCCAGCCTAATTTTTGTATTTTTAGTAGAGATGGGGTTTTGCCATGTTGGCCAGGCTGGTCTTGAACTCCTGACCTCAAGCAGTCCGACTGCCTTGGATTACAGGAATGAGCCACTGCACCCTACCAGCTTTTCTTTTAAACAGATGGGGTCTTGCTCTGTTGCCCAGGCTGGATTGCAGTTGGTTCAGTCATTGCTGATCCTCCCGCCTCAGCCTCCTAAGTAGCTGGGACTACAGGTGTGAATCACCACGCCTGGCTCATTTTAAAATTTTTTCTACCTATGTTGCCCAGGCTGGTCTTGAACTCCTGGCCTCAGGTGATCCTCTCACAAGACAACATCTTTGACAGCTACTGTTCTTACCCTAGAACATACCAGAATGCTGACAGAGCTTGTGTTTGTGAGGCCCGTGGAATTAATGGAGGCATTTCTACCCTTTCGACTGGGGCCTTATGCCTATGACTTGGGGGTAGGGGAGATCACCTCTGTTTATAAAGAAGGAAATTGAGTTTGCATGACTGTTCCTTAAGGCAGGTCTGCCTAGCTCCCGGAACACTCTGAAAGCCGCACGCCAAACCGGTATCAGGTGCCTGGAGTCTGGAGGTTTTGGCTGCAGCCCCAGGACCAGCCTTGCCCTGCGCCTCACCTGATTCTGGCTGAGACAGGAAGATGCTCGGTAACTCAGCTTTCCTTCCAGGCAGTGCAGACGAGGGGGGCGGTTTTCAGCTGGGCCTCCCAAGTTGGAACCTTATAGTTTCCAAGGTTCAAGTTTGAGGTATCAGGAGGAAGAGCAGGGATCAGCCTAGGGTGAGGTTGTTGAGGTGCCCAGGGTGCAACTTTTTATTTATTTTTATTATATTATTATTGTTATTATTTTTTTGAGACGGAGTCTCGCTGTGTCGCCCAGGCTGGAGTGCAGTAGCACAATCTCGGCTCACTGCAAGCTCCACCTCTCGGGTTCACGCCATTCTCCTGCCTCAGCCTCCCCAGTAGCTGAGACTACAGGCGCCCGCCACCACGCTCAGCTAAGTTTTTGTATTTTTAGTAGAGACGGGGTTTCACTGTGGTCTTGATCTCCTGACCTCGTGATCCACCCCCCTCAGCCTCCCAAAGTGTTGGGATTACAGGCGTGAGCCACCGCACCCAGCCTATTATATTATTTT
>NW_022312367.1:0-3707 GCF_002776525.5 Piliocolobus tephrosceles | reverse complement strand
CTCGTGATCTGCCCACTGCAGCCTCCCAAAGTGCTGGGATTACAGGCATGAGCCACTGCCCCGGCCTTGCTTTATTTTTGTGTGTGCGTAAGGGAGCATGGTGGCATGACCCTGTAATCCCAGCTACTTGGGTGGCTGAGGTAGAATTGTTTGTGCCCGGGAGTTCGAGACCAGCCTGGGCAACATAGCAAAACACCATCTCTACAAAAATTAAAAATACAAAAATTAACCGGATGTAGTGGTGCATGCCTGTAGTCCCAGCTACTCTGGATACTGAGTCAGGAGGATCACTTGAGCCCAGGAGTTTGAGACTGCAATGAGCTATGATCACAATACTGTATTCCAGCCCGGGTGACAGAGCAAACCGCTCTCTTAAAAATAAATAAATAAAAAGATGTTGAGGTGAAAATCACATCAACATAGAATCAACCATTTAAAAGTATACAATTAAGGTCAGGCGCAGTGGCTCACGCCTGTAGCATTTTGAGGGGCCAAGGTGGGTGGATCACTTGAGGTCAGGAGTTTGAGACTAGCTGGCCAACATGGTGAAACCTCATCTCTACTAAAAATGTAAACACTAGCCAGGCATAATGGCCCTTGCCTGTAGTCCCAGCTACTTGGGAGGTGGAGGCGGAGAATTGCTTGAAACCGTGAGGCAGAGGTTGCAGTGAGCTGAGATCGTGCCACTGCACTCCAGCCTGGGCGACAGAGTGAGACTCTGTCTAGAAAACAAACAAACAATGTAAAAACTATCTGGGCATGGTGGCCCTTGCCTGTAGTCCCAGCTATTTGGGAGGCTGAGGCAGGAGAATTGCTTGAACTTGGGAGATGGAGGTTGCAATGAGCCGAGATTGGGCCATTGCACTGCAGCCTGGGCCACAAGAGCAAAACTCCATCTCAAAAAAATTTTTTAAAGGCCAGTAACAGTGGCTCACACCTGTAATCCCAGCACTTTGGGAGGCCGAGGCAGGGGGATCACCTGAGGTCAGGAGTTCGCGATCAGCCTGGCCAACATGGTGAAACCCGTCTCTACTAAAAATACAAAAATTAGCCAGGCATGGTGGTGGGCGCCTGTAATCCCAGCTACTCGGGAGGCTGAGGCAGGAGAATCACTTGAACCTGGGAGATGGATGTTGCAGTGAGCCGAGATCGTGCCACTGCACTCCCGCCTGGGAGACAGAGCAAGACTCCATCTCAAACCAAAACCAAACAAAAACAACTGGTGGAGCACACGTCCCAGACTGGGGACTACAAGGGGCATGGCCTGGTGCTCACTCTTGCCCTTCCCTCCCCCGACCCAAGTCCCACCCATGGGCCTGGGCTTGGCCAGGAGGCACAATTGAATATTGAGTAACACACAGATAGTGAACATCAGAGTTTATTTGTGGGTTGTGCAAGACAGGAGACCTTTGGAGACCCCTCTGTTATTTCCTTGAGCCCCAGGAACTACCCATGTCTACACCCCAAGCAGCAGCAGCAGCATGAGAACAATTAACACGCATTGAGGACCTATTGTGTGGGGGTCCCCGGAATGCCTCACATGAAGTCATGTGTCTTGTCTGAGCCCTTGGAGACAGAGCCACTTCTTGTCCCCATATTACAGATGAGGAAACTGAGGCACAAAGCAGCTAAGCCCTCAGCCATGAGTCCACAGCCAGGAACCTGGGTCCAGCCCTCCAGCCGTGCCTCTGGCCCTGGGCTGCTCCAAGCTTGGCACACATGGGTTTGAAATGTTCACAGCCCAAGGGGGCGCAGCAGATTTTGCAGAGTCTGAGATTTGCACATCAGCAGCCT
Organism: Piliocolobus tephrosceles; assembly: GCF_002776525.5. Taxonomy (NCBI): domain Eukaryota; kingdom Metazoa; phylum Chordata; class Mammalia; order Primates; family Cercopithecidae; genus Piliocolobus; species Piliocolobus tephrosceles. The sequence continues at coordinate 1,913 of NW_022312367.1, read as the reverse complement.
GGAGATTACGGGGTTCAGGTGAGGATCCTGGCTCTGGTGCTCAGTCCTGGCCATGGGCCCCCTGGTGAGTCACTGCCTCTCTTGGGGCCTCGGTTTCCTCATCTGTAAAATGGATGGAGACACTTAGAGAATCACTGCCTCAGCCCCCTGCTCCCCTTCTGCCAATAACGGAATCTCCTCCATCTGGATAGCCGCATTTCCCAGCCTCCCCTGCAGCAAGGTGTGGCCATTTCACTCTGTTCTGGCCAGTGGGATATAAAATGAAGGGTTTCAAGGCTTCCTGGGGAGACTCCAGGAGACACCCAGCCAGCGCTGGCCTCTGACTTTCCCTCAGAATGAGGAGGTAAAGGCTGGAGCTCTGGCAACTATTTTGTGCCAGGAGGCAACCTTGAGGACAAAAGCTAAGTATGCAATAAAATGAGAGAAAAATCAAGTCCTACTGCTACTGCAGCTGAACCTGAACCTATCTGTATGGTATCCTTTTCTTACACCAGGTCTCTATTCCTTATCCCTGGGCTCACACCAGTGTAGAGTCCTTCCCCATGCTCCCTGGTCTATGGCCTAGCATTCGACGCATCTCATGGGTAACCCCATCCCAGTGCCCCAGGCCAGACAGTGTCCGGTGCATTCGGGTTGCAGGCAGGCTGCTCTCCCAGCCTCCCCCCAGGGCTGCAGGTGCTGTGGCAGTGGCCATGGACACAAAGGGGTCCCCAGGCTCTGGACAGATTGAATAGGGGGTCCGACGATGGATACCCTGCTGAGGCTGAGCTCTGGGGCTGGCCTTGGAGACTTCAGCAGGGCGGGTGAGGTCATCTTCAAAGGATGGTGGGGACAACTCGTGGAGCCCACGGCAGGTGGCCCGAGCAGCCCGGAGGAGAGTGTGGGTCAGCACAGCCACCAGAACCAGGGCGCCAGAGCCGAGGATGGAAGCGGCTGCTGCGCCTGTCTCGATCTCGAAAAGTAGCAAGGCATAGATGGTCAGTGCTGCGGAAGGAAACGACTCTCATTTATTCAGTCAACAAACATTTGCCCTCCAGGCCCCCAGGGAGTTCTTGCACACGGGGAGAAATCATGAAAAATCCTGCCACGTGACTGGAACATAGAATAGGCATCTGATTCTCCCACATCCCACACGTGCATCATCATCACATCCATTTTACAGAGAAGAAAGCTGGGGCCCAGAGAGGTTAGGAGACTTCAAAGCCATACAGCCAGGAAGTGACAGAGGTGGGATTTTAACCCAGGCTGGTCGGCTCCAGAGTCTGTGCTCTGAAGCCCAGGTCTGCCTCCGGAGAAGACAACAGAAAGAGACTCATTTCAGCAGCTGTGGGCAGGGGCTTTCCTGATGAGGAGCTATTTGAGCTGAGACCCTGGGGGAAGAAGTAGCAGCTTCTGGGAGAGCTGAGAAGGATGACGGCTGCAGGGACATAGCAAGTGCAGAGGTCCTGAGGCGGAAACGCCCGAGTGTCTGAGGCTCAGAAGAAAGCAAAACGGGTTCTGGCCGGGCTCAGTGGCTCACGCCTGTAATCCTAACATTTTGGGAGGCTGAGGCGGGTGGATCACTTGAGGTCAGGAGTTCGAGACCAGCCTGGGCAACATGGTGAAACCCTGTCTCTACAAAAAAATACAAAACTTAGCTGGGCATCGTGGCGGGCGCCTGTAATCCCAGCTCCTCGGGAGGCTGAAGCAGGAGAATTGCTTGAGCCTGGGAGATGGAGGCTGCAGTGAGCTGAGATCGCACCACTGCACTCCAGTCTGGGCGACAGAGTGAGATTCAGTCTCAACAACAACAACAACAAAAGAAAAATAGGTTGTGTAACTGCAGAAGAGAGGTGGGGGAGAGATGGAGGAGTTAAGGAAGAAGTGGATGTTGGGGACCAGATGGGGGTGGAGGCTTCTTCCTCTTCTTCCTC
>NW_022312365.1:0-1916 GCF_002776525.5 Piliocolobus tephrosceles | reverse complement strand
GAAACTTCTTGTTGATGTGTGAATTCATCTCACAGAGTTACACTTAAGTTTCATGCAGCAGGCCATTAACACTCTATTGGAAGAACCAAAGAAAGGTTAATTTGGAAGGCTTTGAGGCCTACGCTGATAAAGGAAATATCATCAGTTATAATCAAGAGAGAAGCTTTCTGAGAAATTTGTTTGTGATCTCTGAATTCATCTCACAGAGTTACAACTTATTCCTCAGGAAGCAGTTTGCTAACCCTCTTTTCGTGGAACCTGCACAGTGATGTTTGGGAGCCAATTCGGGCCCATTTTGAAAAAGCAAGTATCGTCAGAGAACAACTGGAGAATAGCTTTCTGAGAGATTGCTTTCTGATGTGTGGCTTCATCACACAGAGTTCCACCCTTCCCTTCTTGGAACAGTTTGCTAAGAGTCTTGTCGTGGATTTTGCAATGTGATATTTGGGAGCTCATCGAGGCTTAGGTGAAAAAGGATATATCCTCAGACAGACACTGGAAAGAAGCCTTCTGAGAAACTGCATTGCGATGTGTGAATGCAACTCACAGAGTTACACGTTTCTCTTCAGCCAACAGTTTGCCAACACAGTTTCCTTGAAATCTGCAATGGGATATTTCTTAGTGCAGTGAAGCTAATGGTGACAAAGGAAATATCCTCCTATGAAAACTAGAAGGAAGCTTCCTTAGAAACTTCTTGTTGATGTGTGAATTCATCTCACAGAGTTACACTTATGTCTCATGGAGCAGGCCATTAACACTGTGTTTGAAGAACCTAAGAAAGGTTACTTTGAATGGCTTTGAAGCCTAAGCTGATAAAGGAAATATCATCAGTTCAAAACGAGAGAGAAGCTTTCTGAGAAATTTCTTAGTGATCTGTGAATTCATCTCGCAGAGATACAACTTATTCCTTAGGAAGCATTGTGCTAATCCTCTTTTCGTGGAACCTGCACAGTGATATTTGGGAGACAATTCGGGCCCATTGTGAAATACAAGTATCCTCAGAGAACAACTAGAGAGAGCTGTCTGAGAGGTTGCCCTGATGTGTGGCTTCATCACACAGAGTTCCACCATTCCATTCTTGGAACAGTTTGCTAAGAGTCTTGTCATGGTTTCTGCAATGTGATATTTGGGAGCTCATTGAGGCCTATGGTGAAAATGATATATCCTCAGACAGACACTGGAAAGAAGCCTTGTGAGAAACTGCATTGCGATGTGTGAATGCAACTCACAGAGTTCCACGTTTCTCTTCAGCCAACAGTTTGCCAACACAGTTTTCTGGAAATCTGCAATGGGATATTTCGTAGCACAGTGAAGCTAATGGTGACAAAGGAAATATCCTCCTATGAAAACTAGAAGGAAGCTCCTTTAGAAACTGCTTGTTAATGTGTGAATTCATCTCACAGAGTTACAGTTATATTTCATGGAGCAGGCCATTAACACTGTCTTTGAAGAACCTAAGAAAGGTTATTTTGGATGGCTTTGAGGTCTACGCTGATAAAGGAAATATCAGATCAAAACGAGAGAGAAGCTTTCTGAGAAATTTCTTTGTGATCTGTGAATTCATCTCACAGAGTTACAACTTATTCCTCAGGAAGCAGTTTGCTAACCCTGTTTTCGTGGATCCTGCGCAGTCATTTTTGGGAGCCAATTCGGGCCCATTGTGAAAAAGCAAATATCCTCCGAGAACAACTAGAGAGAGCTGTCTGACAGATTGTTTTCTGATTTGTGGCTTCAACACACAGAGTTCCACCGTTCCCTTCTTGGAACAGTTTGCTAAGAGTCTTGCGGATTCTGCAATGTGATATTTGGGAGCTCATTGAGGCCTATGGTGAAAAAGGACACATGCTCAGACAGACACTGGAAAGAAGCCTTCTGAGAAACTGCATTGCGATGCGTGAATGCAACTCACAGAGTTA
>NW_022312364.1:3345-11915 GCF_002776525.5 Piliocolobus tephrosceles | reverse complement strand
GGCTCTTGCTCTTTTTACCAGGCTAGAGTGCAGTGGTGCAATCATAGCTCACTGCAGCCTCGACCTCCTGGGCTGAAGTGATCCTCCTGCCTCAGCATCCTGAGTACCAGGAAGCACAGGCGTGCAGCACCACATCCAGCTAATTATTTCATGATTTTTTTTTTTTTTTTTTGAGACGGACACGCTCTGTCGCCCAGGCTGGAGTCCAGTGGCCGGATCTCAGCTCACTGCAAGCTCCGCCTCCCAGGTTTATGCCATTCTCCTGCCTCAGCCTCCCGGGTAGCTGGGACTACAGGCGCCGCCACCTCGCCTGGCTAGTTTTTTGTAGTTTTTTAGTAGAGATGGGGTTTCACCGTGTTAGCCAGGATGGTCTCAATCTCCTGACCTCATGATCCGCCCATCTCGGCCTCCCAAAGTGCTGGGATTACAGGCTTGAGCCACCGCGCCCGGCCTATTTCATGATTTTTATAGAGACAAGGTCCTTCTGTGTTCCCCAGGCTGTTCTTGAACTCCTGGGCTCAAGCAGTCCTCTGGCTTTGGCCTCCAAGTGGCATAGTAGCATTGTTTTGCATTTTGCTATTACCTCTTTGATGTCTGCTTAACAGAAGAAGCTGGATTTTCATGTCTGCTTCTGCTTTCAACCCATTGTGATATTCTGTTTTGCTTTAAATACATGGAGAAATTCTGGTCTCATACAGGTATGTTGTTGCAAAAAGAAAGGCTTTGTGGACCTCTTGGAAAGGTCTTGAGGATTCAGCATTCACAATTGGAGAACTACTGACTTAGATTGATTAAAACTCAGTCTCTGAGGATCCCTTGAGGCCAGAAGTTTGAGACCAGTCTGAGCAACATATTGAGACTCCGTCTCTAAAAAATGAAAATAGGCCAAGTGTGGTGGCTCATGCCTATAATCCCAGCACTTTGGGAGGCCGAGACGGGTGAATCACTTGAGGTCAGGAGTTTGAGACCAGACTGGCCAACATGGTGAAACCCTGTCTCTACTAAAAATACCAAAATTAGCTGGGCATGGTGGCACACACTGTAATTCCAGCTACTTGGGAGGTTGAGGTGAGAGGATCATTTGAGCCCAGGAGGTGGAGGCTGCAGTGATCTACGATCACACCACTGCACTCCAGCCTGGGAGACAGAGCAAGACCCTGTCTCAAAACAACAACAACAACAACAACAACACTCCTTGGGCTATAAAGAGGCTTAGCTCCCACCCATAATTCCACACAGCTCAACCTCCCTCTAAACACATGGCTGCTTCCATTCCGGAACAAAATAATAATTCTCTCGGCAAGGAGAAAGGCAGGGAGGGGTACTGGGTGGGCAGCCCACAGGGTCCGCCATGGATTGCTCTACGGTGGAGGTTTTCCAGCTTATTCAACTGTATCCCACAGTAACAAATACATTTTACATGGTGACTCAGTACACACATGCACACAACAGAAAAATTTTTATTAGTAATACTTAGGCTTGCAACATGGAATGCCCTCTGATATTTTCTATTTTTTTGTATTCTTTTCTATTTCATTGTTTAAAAAGTGCTGGCTGTAACCCAATAAATTCATTTCATGATTCACTAGTGGGTCATAATCTTCAATGTGAAAAATACTGTTCTCTAGGGACTTGTTATTTGATTGGAGAGAGGGGCTAGACAGAGGCCTCCAAAGGAGGGAATTCATAACCATTGCCTCAAAAGTTGGCCAAGGAATTGCCCCAAGATGTCTATGTTGACCCAGCCTTTGTCCTTTTTGTCTGCATTAACTCTTTTCTATGGAGCAGCAGAGGGCAAGTAGGCTCAACTCAAATGGTGTTAAGTAAAAAGATAAGGCTGGGTGCAGTGGCTCACACCGCAGCACTTTGGGAGGCCGAGGCAAGCAGATCACCTGAGCTTAGGAGTTTGAGACCAGCCTGGCCAACATGGCAAAACCCCGTCTCTACTAAAAATACAAAAATTAGCCAGGCATGGTGGTATGTGCCTGTAGTTCCAGCTACTCGGGAGGCTGAGGCAGGGAGAAGCCCTTGAACCCGGGAGGCGGAGGTTGCAGTGAGTGGAGATCGCGCCACTCACTCCAGCCTGGGTGACAGAGTGAGACTCTGTCTCAAAAAAAAAAAAAAAAAAAAGGCCGGGCATGGTGGCTCAAGCCTGTAATCCCAGCACTTTGGGAGGCCGAGACGGGACGATCACGAGGTCAGGAGATCGAGACCATCCTGGCTAACACGTTGAAACCCCGTCTCTATTAGAACACACACACACAAAAAACTAGCCAGGCGAGGTGGCCGGTGCCTGTAGTCCCAGCTACTCGGGAGGCTGAGGCAGGAGAATGGCATAAACCCGGGAGGCGGAGCTTGCAGTGAGCTGAGATCTGGCCACTGCACTCCAGCCTGGGCAACAGAGTGAGACTCCGTCTCAAAAAAAAAAAAAGTAAAAAGATAAATAGAATTATAATTATAACAAAATGTATTGACTCATAGCATTGGAAATCCCAGGAGCCTCGTGAGCTTCAGGCACAGCCGGAATGATGGCCACAGGGTAAGTACCTGTTGATCTCCACCTGGAGACCCTGATGTACTCCATGCTGGCTTCTCAGGAGGAGAATCTCAGACAATAGTGCCCCCTGTAGCGCCCCAACTTCAAAAACCAGAGTATAGAAAACTACATCTTTCTGGTAGGTCTAGACAAAAGTTGTTCAATAAGCAACAGTGCTGTTGCTCACTGGCCAAACCTGGATCATGCATTCACCTTTTTTTGTTTGTTTGTTTTTGAGATAGTCTCGCTCTGTTGCCCAGGCTGGAGTGCAATGGCACGATCTCGGCTCACTGCAACCTCCGCCTCCCGGGTTCAAGCGATTCTCCTGCCTCAGCCTCCTGAGCAGCTGGGATTACAGGCATGCACCACCACGCCTGGCTACTTTTTGTATTTTTAGTAGAGATGGGTTTTCACCATGTTGGCCAGGCTGGTATTGAACCCCTGATCTGGCGATCCACTTGCCTCAGCCTCCCACAGTGCTGGGATCACAGACATGAGTCACCGCGCCTGGCCTATGCATCCACCTTTTGAAGGGAATGTTGAGGTCAGCCTTCTCTGAACACGTGGGGTGAGAGTGGTTGGAAGGTGGCTTCCCAGTGGAGAGGGGAATGTTGTTGCTTGAAGCAGGGGGATTTTGAGCAGGCAAAACCAGCAGATGTTTACTACCCCAAGCTCCATGAGGCCAGGGAAAGTGCTGGATCCTGAGCACCACTGTATGCCCAATGACTGGCACAGATTAGACTCAGAAAATACTTGTATGAACAAGGGCTATTGTGTTGTATGATTGGGTATCCATGGACAATTTACATATTTCAAAAGGTAACAGAAAGATATATAGGGCATGATGGCTTATACCTGTAATCCCAGGACTTTGTGAGGCTGAGGTGGGAGGATTGCTTGAGCCCAGGAGTTCAAGACCAGCCTAGGCAACATAGCAAGATGCCATCTCTACACAAAATTAGCTGGGTGTGGTGGCACGTACCTGTGGTCCCGGCTACTTGAGAGGCTGAGGCAGGAGGATTGCTTGAGCACAAGAGGTCAAGCCTGCAGTGAGCTATAATTCTACCACTGCACTCCAGCCTGGGCAACAGAGAAAGACTGCATCTCAAAATAAAAAAATAAAATAAAGAAGGATAGACAAATAGGTTAGTAGAAGAGAATAGAAAGTCCAGGTGATACTGACACATATATGGCCAAATTATGACACATATATGACCTGAATTGTATACTTTAAAATGGATTGGCTGGGTGCTGTGGCTCACACCTGTAATCCCAGCACTTTGGGAGGCCAGGGTGGGTGGATCATTTGAGGTCAGGAGTTTGAGACCAGCCTGAACAACATGGTGAAACCCCATCTCTACTAAAAATACAAAGAAAGAAAGAAAGAAGGAAGGAAGGAAGGAAGGAAGGAAAGAAAGAAAGAAAGAAAGAAAGAAAGAAAGAAAGAAAGAAAGAAAGAAAGAAAGAAAGAAAGAAAGAAAAGAAAGAAGAAAGAAAGAAAGAAAGAGAGAGAGAGAGAGAGAGGCCGGGCGCGATGGCTCACACCTGTAATCCCAGCACTTTGGGAGGCTGAGATGGGCGGATCACGAGGTCAGGAGATCGAGACCATCCTGGCTAACATGGTGAAACCCCATCTCTACTAAAAATACAAAAAAAAAAAAAAAAAATTAGCTGGGCGTGGTGGCAGGTGCCTGTAGTCCCAGCTACTGGGGAGGCTGAGGCAGGAGAATGGCCTGAACCCGGGAGGCGGAGCTTGCAGTGAGCCGAGATGGTGCCACTGCACTCCAGCCTGGGCGACAGAGCAAGACTCCATCTCAAAAAAAAAAAAAAAAAAAAAAGAAAGAAAGAAAGATTAGCTGAGTGTGGTGACATAGTCCCAGCTACTTGGTGGCTGAGATGGGAGAATCACTTGAACCCAGGAGGTAGAAGCTGCAGTGAGCTGAAATCACGCCACTGCACTCCAGCCTGGGTAACAAGAGTGAAACTCTGTCTCCCCACTAAAAAAAAAAAAAAAAAAAAAAAAAAAAACCCAAAAAACAAAACATTTTATCTTCCTGGCTAAGTGATTGGCTTATGGTAACTCAGACTGAGCCAATGAAGCCCTCCTCAGATTGTTCTTGGAACTATTGTCAGGGATATTTTCCCTTTCCATTGGTATTGCTGTGCTGGTGAGAAGTAACCCCAGAACCAGCATGTAGGCAAAGCTACAGGAGAGGAAAGCCGACTTGGAGAAGCACTGAGAGATGATAGAGGAATGGAAACCAGTCATGTTGAGCCTCTGGGTTCAGGTTGACCTCCAAACATTTTGTTCAGGCTAGTTTAGGATGTGCCTATATTTCTTGCAAATGAGTTTCCTAATACAAACCCCAAATCATTGTAGCAAAATGCACTGACCGACTGTGCTTCCAAGATCAGATCAGTAAGCTGGGTGCAGTGGCTCACGCCTGTAATCCCAGCACTTTGGGAGGCCAAAGTGGGCAGATCACTTGAGGTCAGGAGTTGGAGAACATCCTGGCCCACATGGTGAAACCCCGTCTCTACTAAAAATACAAAAATTGGCCAGGTGTGGTGGCAGGGACCTGTAATCCCAGCTACTTGAGAGGCTGAGGCAGAAGAATCACTTGAACCCGGGAGGCAGAGGTTGCAGTGAGCCGAGATCATGCCACCGCACTCCAGCCTGGGTGACAGACCAAGACTCCGTCCCAAAACAAAAACAAAAACAAACAAACAAAAAACCAATGTGTAAGTGAACAGAGAGAAAAAGAAGTTTAAAGAAAATTAAAAACATAAAGGACAAAGTGAGAGAAGAGAATGATCTGTAAAATACATGAATATACACACACTCAGTAGATGCTTTGTGGTTGTTTATCCCACACCTCTCGCTGGAACACACGCTGGAGCCCCACTTCGTGCTTGGGATGTCCTTCCTCTGTTTCTTGGCTGAGTCGAACTTGTGCCGCTTCCTTTCTCCTTAAATATCCTTTCCTCTGGACAGGATGTTCCTGAAGGAGGCCACAAGGCAGAACATCTCAGCTAACTTTAGTTTGCTATTTTCAGCCTGAATTTGTGCCTGGGCAAATCATCCATGGACAGAGTATCCTCTCCAGTTGGACATTTCTTGCATAAGCATCAGAATTTTGTGGGACACAAGGCTTAGTTTCACTAAGCTCTGGGCCTCAAAACCTAGTATGCATCTGGATTAGAGAGCCTCATCCAGTCTTTTTTTTTTTTTTTTTTTTTGAGATGGAGTCTCGCTCTGTCACCCGGGCTGGGGTGCAGTGGCATGATCTCAGCTCACTGCAAGCTCTGCCTCCTGGGTTCATGCCATTCTCCTGCCTCAGCCTTCTGAGTAGCTGGAACTACAGGTGCCAGCCACCACGCCCAGCTAATTTTTTGTATTTTTTTTAAGTAGAAACGGGGTTTCACCGTGTTAGCCAGGGTGGTCTCAATCTCCTGACCTTGTGATCCACCCGCCTTGGCCTCCCAAAGTGCTGGGATTACAGGCATGAGCCACCGCACCTGTCCCTCATCCAGTCTTAAAAATATCCCCGAACTATAGAATATATAGCGGACATATTTTCTGCATTCCTCTTTTGACGCAGGTAGGAAAAACAAAACCAAAAAACCCAACTCAGAATTGTCCCTCCAGGGGACTGAGAAGCTGGGATACTTACCCATTGACTCCTATATTCCATTAGTTAAGAATAGCGTCTGGTGACTTTAAGTCCCTAACACTTTTTTGGGGCTGTCTTGCATCCTGTGCTGGAGACAGCTCTTAGGTTAAGAGACACAGGTGTTCAGCCTGGGCAGCATAAGGAGACCCTGGCTCTACCAAAAAATAAAAGAAAATAAAAGCCAGGGGTGGTGCATGCACCTGTGGTCCCAGCAACTCAGGAAGCTGAAGTGAGAAAATTGCTTGAGTCTAGGAGGTCGAGGCTGCAGCGAGCTATGATTGTGCCACTGTACGCAGCCTGGGCAACACAGTGAGACTTCGTCGCAAGAGAAAAGAAAAAGAAGTCAGATGTGGTGGCTCATGCCTGTAAACCCAGCACTTTGGGAGGCTGAGGCAGGTGGATTACTTGAGGTCAGGAGTTCAAGACCAGAGTGGTCAATATGGTGAATCCCCGTCTCTACAAAAATACAAAAATTAGCTGGGCGTGGTGGCTTGCACCTGTAATCCCAGCTACTTGGGAGGCTGAGTTAGGAGAATCACTTGAACTTGGGAGGTGGAGGTGGCAGGGAGCCGAGATCGCCCCACTGCACTCCAGCCTGTGCAACAGAGTGAGACTCCATCTCAAAAGAAAACAAAAAAAAAAACAGGCTAGTGTGGGAGGATCACCTGAGCCCAGGAGGCAAAAGTTGCAGTGAGCTGAGATCATGCCACTACAGTTTAGCTTGGGTGACAGAGTGAGACTCTCAAAAAAGAAGAAGAAGAAGAAGAGAAACAGGTGTGTACGGTGGGAGCTTCCAGCCTGTGCATCATAGTTGTAGCTGATCTCAGAAGCAAGCCAAGGGGATTTGCTATAGGGCACCAACAGCATATGCTAGAAAGATAATGTACTGGCTCGTAGCACAGGGGACGTTCTAGTTTTAGGCAATGCTGAATCAAGTGCCTCAAATAATGTCAACAGGACTTGAACTTTCACCATCTTTTAGTTCCTTACACCTTATATCCTCTGTAAGTGGCTTGTCACAACTGTGGGCTTAATCCTACCAGTCCAGGAGCCCTAGTAGAACAGAGCACCCTTTCTAACATCTGAGCTGACTTTCATGGCCTGGCTTGAGTTCTGTGCCGAGTCCTGCTCTATGGCCAGGAAGCTGTGGCCCTGTGATTGACCAGATCCGAGCTACACGCAGTGGTGTGTTGATAAATGTCTAACAATAGTCTTTTTGAGAACAAAAGCTTTGATTTGTAGTGTTTCCTGATTTCTATGATGTAAGTACCCCCATCAGCTTGAAACCATAGCTGGTTTCAATTACCAGTGTAGTGTCAACCGGTTTATAGAAACCTCATCATGTCCCATCAGCTCTAGTGAGCCAGTTCGAGCCGGCTCAAACACACGGCTGGCTCATGTGTCTCCTGTTGAGCAGAGGCAGTTGAGGCACCCCATGCACTCCACAGGGACTGAAGGTGGGGAAGGGAAATCAGAGTGCCGTTGTCAGGATTTGGGTGGTGAATAGCTGCTGAATGGGAAAAACAACAGACCTCCATCAATCAGACAGACAGAGATCCTGTCTCAAAAAAAAAAAAAAAAAACCCCAAAAACAAAAAACGTCAACAAACATCTTGGAAAATATATCCTTATAATATAAAATTATATATCCTTTGTTTGTTTGTTTTGAGACAGGGTTCTCGCTCTGTCACCCAGGCTGGAGTGCAGCAGCGTAAACTCAGCTCACTGCAACCTCCACCTTCTCAGCCTCTACCTCCCTCACTGTAACCTCAACCTCACACCTCAGCCTCCCGAGTAGCTGGTAACATAGGCATGCACCACCATGCCCGGCTAATTTTTTGTATTTTTGGTAGAGACCATGTTGCCCAAGCTGGTCTCGAACTCCTGAGTTCAAGTTATCCACCACCTTGGCCTCCCAAAGTGCTGGGATTATAAGTGTGAGCCACCATTCCCAGTCACCTTATATATCCTTATATGTTGCCTTTTTTATAACACTGGTCAGCAAACCAAGGCCCACAGAAGACCAAACCCAGTCTGGCACCTGTTTTGTTTTTGTTTTTGTTTTTTTTTGAGATGGAGTCTCACTCTGTTGCCCAGGCTTGAGTGCAGTGGTGTGAACTTGGCTCACTGCAACCTCTGCCTCCCAGGTTCAAGTGATTCTCCTGCCTCAGCCTCTCGAGTAGCTGGTACTACAGGCATGTGCCACTATGCCCGGCTAATTTTTGTATTTTTAGTAGAGACAGTGTTTCACTATGTTGGCCAGGCTGGTCTCAAACTCCTGACCTGGTGATCCACCTGCCTCAGCCTCCCAAAGTGCTGGGATTACGGGCCTGAGCCACCTTGCCTGGTCCCCCCCCCCC
>NW_022312364.1:0-3245 GCF_002776525.5 Piliocolobus tephrosceles | reverse complement strand
CCCCCCCCCCCTTTTTTTTTTTTTTTTTGAGACAGAGTCTGGTTCTGTCACCCCGGTTAGAGTGCAATGGTGCAATCTCGGCTCACTGCAACCTCCACCTCCCGGGTTCAAGCAATTCTCCTGCCTCAGCCTTCCGAGTAGCTAGGATTACAGGCACGTGCTAATTTTTGTATTTTTAGTAGAGATGGAGTTTCACCATGTTGCCTAGGCTGGTCTTGAACTCCTGACCTCAGATGATGCACCTGCCTCGGCCTCCCAAAGTGCTGGGATTACAGAAATGAACCATCTTGCCTGGCCTGGCACCTGTTTTGTAAACAAAGTTTTGCTGGAACACAGCAAACTCATTCATTTACATAATGTCTATAGCTGCTTTTGCAGTACCCCAGCCAAATGGAGTCATTCAGAGACTGCATGGCCCACAAAGCCTAAAATATTTACTCTCTGGCACCCTTCACAGAGAAAGTTTGCTAACCTCTGCTCTATCATATAGGACCTACATTATGGAAAGGGAAAAAGGTATATGTTTTAAAAATTCTAACAGACAGCCGGGTGCAGTGGCTCACACCTGTAATCCCCAGCACTTTGGGAGGCCGTGGCGGGTGGATCACCTGAGGTCAGGAGTTCAAGACCAGCCTGACTAACATGGCGAAACCCCGTCTCTAATAAAAATACAAAAATTAGCAGCGCATGGTGGCGCACACTTATAATCCCAGCTTCTCAGGTGGCTGAGGCAGGAGAATAGCTTGAACCTGGGAGGTGGAGGTTGCAGTGAGCCAAGATGGCACCACTGCACTCCAGCCTGGGTGACAGAGCAAGACTCTGTCTCAAAAAAAAAAAAAAAAAGAAAAAAAGAAATGTACAAAGAAGAAAGCCCACTCTTCTACTGCAATTACTGTTACCAGTGTGGTGTAATAGTCCAATCAACACAATAATCAATACACACACACAGTTCTGTCCTTTCTTTAAAAACAAAAACAAAAGAACAGGAATGGGATCAGCAATTTCCTGTAGCTATTATCCCTGAAATACTTTTGTATTATTCTGCCCTTTTTCTGATGGCTCATATCCAAAGAAAGATCACTGCAGGTGTTTGGACACAAAAATCCCAGCAGCTGGTGCGCTTCGCAGCAGAATTTCAACCTGACACACTGAAAGCTAGAATGTTTGTTGGCTCTGATAAGCTAATAACTACATGTTTCAATGCCCCGTGTCCCTGAAGAAGCCATTTTCATGTGACTTTCCTGCTTCAGACCAGGCCATGGCTTTCCAGTTCACTGAGTTAAAAACCAAAATGCTCATCGTGGCCTACAAGTTCCTCTGTGACCTGGCCTGTAGCCAGTTTTCTGGTACCGCTCTTCCCCTTGGTCTCTGCGCCTTCTTTCACTTCCTCCAAGTTGCACCAAGCCCTTTCCGGCCTTGTACAGGGTTAGTCAGAACTCTTTCAGTTTCAAGTGACTGAAACCCAATTCGACTGGCCTAAGCCTTTAGAGTGTATTGGGCTCATACAACTGAAAAGTCCCAAGAAGACCAGGTGAGGTGGCTCACGCCTGTAATCCCAGCATTTTGGGAGGCCGAGGCGTGTGGATCACCTGAGGTTGGAGGTTTGAGACCAACCTGGCTAACATGGTGAAACCCCCGTCTTATTAAAAATACAAAAAGTAGCCAGGCATGGTGGTGCGCGTCTGTAATCCCAGCTACTCAGGAGGGTGAGGCAGGAGAATCGCCTCGCTTCAACCCAGGAGGCAGAGGTTGCAGTGAGCCAAGATCACGCCATTGCACTCCAGCCTGGGCAACAAGAGCAAAACTCAAAGAAAGAAAGAGAGAGAGAGAGAGAAAGGGAGAAAGAGAGAAAGAGAGAGAGAGAGAAAGAAAGAGGCTGGGCGCGGTGGCTCAAGCCTGTAATCCCAGCACTTTGGGAGGCCGAGACGGGCGCATCACGAGGTCAGGAGTTCGAGACCATCCTGGCTAACACGGTGAAACCCCGTCTCTACTAAAAAATACAAAAAGCTAGCCAGGCAAGGTGGCTGGCGCCTGTAGTCCCAGCTGCTCGGGAGGCTGAGGCAGGAGAATGGCGTAAACCCGGGAGGCGGAGCTTGCAGTGAGCTGAGATCCAGCCACTGCACTCCAGCCTGGGCGACAGAGCAAGACTCTGTCTCAAAAAAAGAAAGAAAGAAAGAAAAAGAAAGAAAGAAAGAAAGAAGGAAGAAAGAGAAAGGTAGGTCCCAACAAGGTGGATTCAGACGTAGATGGCTCTAGTTTCCTTTGGCTGCCCCTAGTCTCCACCGCATTATCTTCCTTTTCAGTCTCTCCCAAAGGGATGGAAGGATGGTTCTAAGCTTGCATCCTAATTAGCCACCCAGGTGGAAAGAGGACTCTCATTTCCTCTTTATTGCTCTAGAAAAAGGTCTTGTGGGCCGGGCGCGGTGGCTTACACCTGTAATTCCAGCACTTTGGGAGGCTGAGGCGGGTGGATCACGAGGTCAGGAGATTGAGACCATCTGGTTAACCTGGTGAAACCCCCGTCTCTACTAAAAACACAAAAATTAGCTGGGCGTGGTGGTGCACGCCTGTAGTTCCAGCTACTTGGGAGCCTGAGGCAAGAGAATCACTTGAACCTGGGAGGCAGAGCTTGCAGTGAGCTGAGATGGTGCCACTGCATTCCAGCCTGGGCCGCAGGGCAAGACTACTCCTTCTCAAAAAAAAAAAAAAAGAAAAGAAAAGAAAAGAAAAAGGTCCTGTGGATGAGGCTCATTGAATCAGCTGGGGTGACACAACCATCCCTGAACCAATCACTGTGATCAGTACAGTAGCCTTCACTGACCAGTCGGCCTTGGGTCAGTCACCCTCCCATCAGCACTGGTTGGGGAATCTGCCCCATCTGAAACAAACACTGGCAATCAAGAAGGGAAATAGCTGCAGGCAGGCAAAAACAACAGGTGTCCACGGTAGGCCTCTGTACATATCCTCCCCTCTGCCTGGAGCACCCTTCACCCCCTTTTCACTGTGACAGCAAGGTTATTCTTCACAGCTTTAGGAGAGCAGGCAAAAGATTAGAAATGGCACAGCTGCCTATTAATAAGAAATTGCACTTTGGGAGGCCGAGGCGGGAAGATCCCTTGAGCCCAGGAGTTTGAGATCAGCTTGAGCAACACAGTGAGACCCCATCTCTACCAAAAATAAATAAACTAACCAGGTGTAGTGGGCCTGTAGTCCCAGCTACTTGGAAGCCTGAGGCGGGAGGATTG
>NW_022312363.1:0-5152 GCF_002776525.5 Piliocolobus tephrosceles | reverse complement strand
GGCCTTAGTTTCTTGGAAGTCTCTTGAAATGGTTTCAAATTCTTATAAACTGAGGGTTAGAGATCTAAGATAAAGAAATTGTTTCCATTGATAAAACCTTGGTTGTGTGTGTTTGTGTGTGTGTGTGCATAAGCAGGAGTAACCATTTAGGACTAAATGATAAAATGTGGCCGGATACTTTATCCATTTCTTCTCAGTTTTCTAGTTTATTTGCATAGAGGTGTTTATAGTATTCTCTGACGGTAGTTTGTATTTCTGTGGGGTCGGTGGTGATATCCCCTTTACCATTTTTTATTGCGTGTATTTGATTCTTCTCTCTTTTCTTCTTTATTAGTCTATTTAGAAAATCCTATTCTATCAGCCTCCAATCTCCTTAAGCTGATAAGCAATTTCAGCAAGTCTCAGGATACAAAATTAATGTGCAAAAGTCGCTATACACCAATTCTTATACACCAATAACAGACAGAGAGCCAAATCATGAGTGAACTCCCATTCACAATTGCAACAAAGAGAATTAAATACCTAGAAATCCAACCTACAAGGGATGTGAAGGACCTCTTCAAGAAGAACTACAAATCACTGCTCAATGAAATAAAAGAGGACACACAAAAAAATGAAATAACATTCCATGCTTATGGATAGGAAGAATCAATATCATGAAAATGGCCATACTGTCCAAGGTAATTTATACATTCAATGCCATCCCCATTAAGCTACCAATTACTTTCTATACAGAATTGGAAAAAACTGCCTTACAGTTCATATGGAACTAAAAAGGAGCCCGCATTGCCAAGACAGTCCTAAGCCAAAAGAACAAAGTTGGAGGCATCACGCTACCTGACTTCAAACTATGCTACAAGCCTACAGTAACCAAAACAGCATGGTACTGGTACCAAAACAGAGATAGAGACCAATGGAATGGAGCAGAGCCCTCAGAAATAATACACACATCTACAACCATCTGATCTTTGACAAACCTGAGAAAAACAAGAAATGGGGAAAGGATTCCCTATTTAATAAATGGTGCTGGGAAAACTGGCTAGTCATAAGTAGAAAGCTGAAACTGGATCCCTTCCTTACACCTTACACAAAAATTAATTCAAGATGGATTAGAGACTTAAATGTTACACCTAAAACCATAAAAACTCTAGAAGATAACCTGGGCAATACCGTTCAGGACATAGGCATGGGCAAGGACTTCATGTCTAAAACACCTAAAGCAATGGCAACAAAAGCCAACATTGACAAATGGGATCTCATTAAACTAAAAAGATTCTGCACAGCAAAGGAAACTACCATCACAGTGAACAGACCACCTACAGAATGGGAGAAAAATTTTGCAATCTACTCATCTGACAAAGGGCTAATATCCAGAACCTACAAAGAACTCAAACAAATTTACCAGAAAAAATCAGACAACGGCATCAAAAAGTGGGCAAAGGATATGAATAGACACTTTTCATAAGAAGACATTTATGCAGCCAACAGACACATGAAAAAATGCTCATCATCACTAGCCATCAGAGAAATGCAGATCAAAACCACAAGGAGATCCCATCTCACACCAGTTAGAATGGTGATCATTAAAAAGTCAGGAAACAACAGGTGCTGGAGAGGATGTGGAGAAATAGGAACACTTTTACACTGTTGGTGGGACTGTAAACTAGTTCAACCATTGTGGAAAACAATGTGGCGATTCCTCAAGGATCTAGAACTAGAAAGACCATCTGACCCAGCCATCCCATTACTGGGGATATACCCAAAGGATTACAAATCATGTTGAAATAAAGAAACATGCACATGTATGTTTATTGTGGCACGATTCACAATAGCAAAGACTTGGAACCAACCCAAATGTCCATGAATGACAGACTGGATAAAGAAAATGTGGCACATATACTCCATGGAATACTATGCAGCCATAAAAAAGGATGAGTTCACGTCCTTTGTAGGGACATAGATGCAGCCGGAAACCATCATTCTCAGCAAACTATTGCCAGAACAGAAAACCAAACACCGCATGTTCTCACTCATAGTTGGGAACTAAACAATGGGAACACTTGGACACAGGGTGGGGAACATCTCACACTGGGGCCTGTTTTGGTGTGGGGGGGAGGGGTAGCATTAGGAGATATATCTAATGTAAATGATGAGTTTATGGGTGCAGCACACCCACATGGCACATGTATACATATGTAACAAACCTGAAGTTTGCATTCATGTACTCTAGAACTTAAAGTATAATAAAAAAAAAATTTAAAAAGTTTAAAAATATATGAAGGCAAATAATAGAAGAGGAAATAAGGGTATGCAACCAATTGGGCAACAATTTAAAAGGTGACAGGAGTAAGTCTTCCCCTATCAATAACAATGTTGAATGTAAGTGGTTTAAGTTCCCCAGTTAAAATATACAGAGAAATTGAATGGATTAAATATATAAATCCAATTACATGCTGCCTAAACAAACTTACTTCACAGATAAACACACATCCATAGTATAAGGATGGAAAAAAGATTTCATGTAAAAAGAAACCAAGTCTACAGCAGTACCTGTGTTTATATCAGAAAAAAAAAATAAGATATTAAGTCAAAAATAATAAAAAGAGAAAATCATTATACCATGATGAACGGACCAATACACCAAGAAGATGTAACAATTATAAATATCTATGCACCCAATAACAGAGTACTGAGTTACATATAGCTAAATTAGCAGAGCTAAATAGAAAAATAGACCCTAACGTAATAATACCTGGGAAATTCAATACCCGACTTTCAGCACTAGACAGAGGATCTCTACAGAAAATCAACAAAGAAACATTGGACTAAATCTGCACAATAGACCAAAGGGACTAAACAAATATTAAGAGAACATTTTATGCAACAGCTGAAGAATATTCATTCTTCTCATCAGCACAAGGAACATTCTCCTGGATGTTTCAGACCAAAAGTTAGTCCACAATACAATTCTCAACAAATTTTTTAAAATAGACTTAAGTATTTTCTTATATCACAATGAAATAAAACTAGAAATAAATTACAATAAAAAATTGGAAGCTGTACAAATAAATAAAAAAGTGCTCCTGAATAACCATCAAATTAATGAAAAAATATGAAAATAAAAATATCCTTAAAACAAACGAAAATGAAAATGCAGCATACCAAAATTTATGGGATACAGCAAAAGCAGTGCTAACAGAAAAACTATTATAGCAATGAACAACTACACCTAAAAAGTTGAAAGATTTTAAATTACCTATTAATGCTCCATAAGGAACTAGAAAAGCAAAAGCAAACCAAACCCAAAATTAATAGTAGAAAATAAATAACAAAGATCAGAGCAGAACTAAAGAAATTAGAAACAAAAATACAGAGAGTGAACAACATGAAAAGTTGGCTTTTAGGGCATTAGGAAAAAGAGCTAATGCATGCACGTCTTAATACCGAGGTGATAGGTTGATAGGTATAGCAAACCACCATGGCATATATTTACCTATGCAACAAACTTGTACATCCTGTACATGTACCCCAGAACTTAAAAAATAAAAGAAAATAAAAATGAAAAACTAAAAACATCGATAAACTATTAGCTAGACTAATGAAGAAAAAGAGAGAAGACTCAAAATCAGAAAAGAAAAAGATGACATTGTAACTTAACACACAGAAATACAAAGGAGGATTAGAGACTATAATAAACAAGTATAAGCTAACCAATTTTTAAAAATTAAAGGAAAGGGATAAATTCCTGGACACATACAATCCACCAAGATTCAACAAAGAAGTAGAAAAGTTGAACAGACTAATAATGAAAAATAAGATTAGATCAGTAATAAATTCTCCCTAAAAAGCAAAACCCAGGACCAAATGGCTTTACTGATGAATCTACTAAACTTCTAAAGGAGACTTAATACCAAATCTCAAACTATTCTAAAAAATTAATGACAGTGGAAATTTTCCTAAAACGTTCAGCAGGGTTAACATTATTCTGTTAGACATAAAAGGAACATATCTCAAAATAATAAAAGCCATATATGAAACCCACAGCTAACATCATGCTGAATGTGGAAGTGCAAAAAGCTTTTCCTGAATTGGAACAAAACAAGGATGTTCACTTTCACTACATTTATTTAATATTAGAGCAAAAGTCCTAGCCAGACCAATATGGCAAGAGAAAGAAATAGAAGGCATCCAAATTGGGAAAAAGGAAGTCAAATTGTCCATCTTTGCCAAAGACATTATTTTATAGTTAGAGAAAGCTAAAGTCTCCACCAAAGAAAAATAAAACTGATAAATTCAGTAAAGTTATATGATACAAAATCAACCTTTAAAATTAATAGCATTCCTATACATCAAAAAAAAAAACTAGCTAAAAAAGAAATCAAGAAATCTTATGTTATTCACAAAAGCTGCAAACAAAAAAGTAAAATACCTATTAATACATTTAATCAAAAGGGTAAAATACATCTATAATGAAAAGTATAAGGCTAGGTGCGGTGGCTCATTCCTATAATCCCAGTACTTTGGGAGGCCCAGGTGGGCAGACTACTCAGGAGTTTGAGACCAGCCTGGCCAACATGGTGAAGCCCCATCTCTACTAAAAATACACAAATTAGCTGGGCATAGTGGCATGTGACTGTAGTCCCTGCTACTCAGGAGCCTGAGGCAGGAGTATAAATCCAGGAGGCGAAGGCTGCAGAGAGATGAGATCAACCATTGCACTCTAGCCTGGATGACAGAGCAAGACTCCATCTTGAAACAAACAAACAGACAAAAACTATAAAACAGTGGGTAAAGAAATTGAAGAAAACAATAAACAAATGGAAAGATGACTCTTGCTTATGGACTGGAATAACTAATATTGTTAAAATAGTCATACTACCCAAAGAAACATATGGATTTAATGCAATCTCTATAAAATACCAATGACATTCTTCATATAAATAGAAAAAAAAATCGTGAAGTTAGTATGAAAACACAAAACAGCCCAAATAGCCAAAGCAATACTAAGCAAAAAGAACAAAGTTTAAGGCATCACACTATCTGACTTTAAAACATACTACCATAGTAACCAAAACAGCATAGTATTGGCATAAAAACAGATACATAGACTAATAGAGCAAAATAGAAAATCCAGAAACAAATCCATGTATTT
>NW_022312362.1:0-1021 GCF_002776525.5 Piliocolobus tephrosceles | reverse complement strand
AGATACAGTTATGCCTGTAATTCCAGCACACTGGGAGACTGAGACCAGCAGATCACTTGAGGTCTGGAGTTCCATATGAGCCTGGCCAACATGGTGCAACCTTGTCTCTAATTAAAATATAACAATTAGTTGGATGTGGTGGCACATGCCTGTAATCCCAGCTACTCAGGAGCCTGAGGCACGAAAATTGGTTGACTCCGGAGAAGGAGGTTGCAGTGATTCGAGATCGCACCTGTGTACTCCAGCCTGGGCGACAGAGCAAGACTCCACTTTGGGGGGGGGGGGGAAGAAAACAGCAACTTAGTTTTGCAAATAGCCAACTGGCTATGTGTAGACGCTTGCATATTTGAATGGTCTCCCGATCCATCCTTGATTGTCCTGACACTGAACTTTCATGGTGGTGGGCAGTAGTAGAGTCATCATCATCTCTGAAATTCTAAGATTATACAAGTTCTTTTCCTTGTACATAACCATTGTTGACTGCCTAGATAGGAGGGTAAAACTGTGAATTCACATTTGTAAGTCTTTTCCTAATCCATTTAACATTGGATTGAAGGACGGGGTGAGTAGAGGGATGGACTGAACTAATACCCGTATGTGCTGTAAGAGACTCCATCCATTGATCTGGGGAGAATATCAAATGGCCAGATAGCCATATTTTTTAGTAGAAGAATGAAAGAAGCCAAAAATTTTGCTAATTCCGTTTTAGGGTTGAATTGAATTCAAGTGAAATATATATATATATATTTCCCTGCATGTAAATTTATATATATATATATATATATTCCTGTATGTATGTATTTTCCTTTATATATATATTCCTTTATGTATATGTATATTTTTCTTTATGTATATTTTTCCCTTTATATGTATTTTTTCCTTTATGTGTGTGTGTGTGTGTGTATATATATATTTTTTTTTTTCTTTCTTTGTTTTTTTTTGGAGACAGAGTCTCATTTCATCACCCAGGGCCAGGATGGAGTGCAATGGCATGATCTTGGCTCACTGCAAACTCCACCTC
>NW_022312361.1:534-1349 GCF_002776525.5 Piliocolobus tephrosceles | reverse complement strand
AATACATTGAGGCAAGCTGAACCAGCAGCTCCTGGGGATGTGCTCGGCGGATGGCACCTAAAACCCCTGCATTTATCTCTTTGTGATAGTTGAAGCCCCTGCACCTGGAACTGTTTATTTTTTCTGTAATTGCTTCTGTAACCAAACAATTTTTTAACTTTTTGCCTGTTCTGCTTCTGTAAAAATTGCTTCAGCTAAACTCCCCCTCCCCTATTTAGACCACAATATAAAAATAAATCTAGCCCCTTCCTCTGGGCCAAAAGAATTCTGAGCACCAGCCATCTCTCAGTTGCCGGCTAATAAAGGACTCCTGAATTCATCTCAGAGTGGGGCATTTCTCTGTAACTCACTCGGTGATAACAATACCATGACATTTTCTCTCTTCCTTTATGATTATTTGGTTGTCACCTAGATGTGCTGATTTGTTCTATGTCTGTTTCTTCCAGACTCTAGGAGTTTGAGTCTTGAAATTCCTATGACTTCATGCCAGTGCTCTTCTGTTTAGTGATACGTTTTTCTTGATTGAATTATGTTTTTATTACTTGAGGATTGTTTAAAACTATAGTATCACTGACTCCACAGCTGATTTTATCTTAGCCTACAGAGAAATTTCTCTGGTAAGGTGCCTGGGGGAATCAGTAGTCTTAGAACGACTAATACTTAATACAATGTTAAGTTATTAATACCTCAATACTATTTTTTACATAGGAAATATCACAAATTTACATGTCATCTTTGGACAGGGGCCATGCTCATCTTACATGTGTTTTTCCAATTTTGGCACGTGTGCAAGTGAAGTGAGCATCTTAATACTA
>NW_022312361.1:0-524 GCF_002776525.5 Piliocolobus tephrosceles | reverse complement strand
AATAATGCATTATATACAACTTTTGGGAAGAATTTCTGTACTTTCCAATGAACCAGGAGTTACAAGGTCCTGAAAACCCCAAGTTTGTTATATCCTTTAATAGATAAAGCAAAGTTGATTACTAATGTGAATATACTTTACATTTACTTCTATTTGTGTTAATTTTTCTTTGCCTGTAATATACATTTTTATGTAACTGAGAATAAGGAACATCTTAGGAAAAAGAAAATAAATTATATTTCCTTGATTACACTGTGCCTTGGTCTGGTAACTCTGCACTGCACATATAGAGTATAAATTGGTGCCTTGGGGAACCACTTTGGTATTTCATTTTAATAGCTCATACTGGAGAAAGTATTTGAGTGGATCATGTATTACAACTGATTTAAATTTTGACCCATATAGAAACAAGTTTTCAAAAATATGTCTGAAGCCTGGATACTGTAAAAATGTTTATCATCATAGAATAAACTGCTAGCCATTACTCAGAAATTGTTCAATAAATCTAAGAGAACTTAGACATA
>NW_022312360.1:0-4022 GCF_002776525.5 Piliocolobus tephrosceles | reverse complement strand
CTTTCCTTTCAATGGAAACTGTTTCAGAATATTTTGAATATTTTGAGTTTCTACATCTAAAGAGTTGAGGCACATGATCGCTGGCAGTGTAGACTCTCTGCATGGTTACAGGAAAGAGTTCAGGAGCCCATCAACCCACATCGATGGAGACCACCTAATCCTCCAGAGAGTGCCACTCCATCTTCCTGGGGTTAGCTCCACATGCAGTAAGGCCATTAGGTCTAAGGCAGGCAGGACTTGAGTCCGAAGATTCGACTTTTGGCATGCTGATAAGCGGCAATGATAAGAAAATCCCACACACTGGCTAAGTGGAACTTGTGTAACATTTCATACATTTTTTTCAAGCCCTGCACTATAATTAATTTGCATCAGGCTTTCCAAATTAGAAAAGCTTCACTTATAGAATTTCTTTCCAGTGGGAGATTTCACATGACTTTTCAAGTGAATGTTAAAACTGAAAATATTCTTGCAGTTTCTAAACTATTAGAGTTTTAATCCTGTGTACGTTCTTGTATTTACAAGGTCCAGCCAGCTACAGTGTGCATTTTCATATGTCCTTGAGTGGGTATGAGAGAAATGAAACATTCCCACATTCTGGACATTCATAGGGTTTTTCTCAGGAATGAGCTGATGTCATCCAAAGGAACTAACACAACTGAAGGCCTTACCACAAATTTAAATTCAAATGGCTTTTCTCCAGTCTGAGGCCTCCCAAATTTTCACAAACAGAAAAATCTGAAGGCTTGACCACATTTCCTACATTCTTAAGGTTTCTCTGCAGTGTGAGCTCTTTCATGTTTATGAGGGAATGGGAAAGAGTAAATGTTTTACCACATTTCTTACATTCAAGGGGCTTTATTTATTTATTTATTTTTGAGATGGAGTCTCACTCTGTCACCAGGCTGGAGTGCAGTGGCACAATCTCGGCTCACTGCTACCTCCGCCTCCTGGGTTCAAGTGATTCTCCTGCCTCAGCCTCCTGAGTAGCTGGGATTACAACCATATGCTACCACACCCAGCTAATTTTTATATTTTTAGCAGAGACAAGGTTTCACCATGTTGCCCAGGATGGTCTCGATCTCCTGACCTCGTGATCCGCAAGCACAGCACTTACCCCCAAGCCCCCGTGGCTTTTTATGTCCTTGAAAAAGAACTAAGACAACTGAAATGTGCCATCATGCCCAGCTAATTATTTTTATTTACTTATTTGTTTTGAGACGGAGTCTCGCTCTGTCGCCCAGGCTGGAGTGCACTGCTGCGATCTCGGCTCACTGCAAGCTCCGCCTCCCGGGTTCACGCCATTCTCCTGCCTCAGCCTCCCGAGTAACTGGCGTGAGCCACCGCGCCCGGCATTATTTTATTTTTTGTAGAGACAGGGTTTCACCATGTTGCCCAGGTTGTTTCACATTGTTTTAATCCAGGCTGGTTATAAACTCCTGGGATCCCAAAGTGCTGGGATTATAGGCTGAGTCAATACCCCCAGCCTCTATATCATGACTTCTTTCATGGCGAGTCAGGTGACTGGAAGGAGTGTAGGCTTTACCGCATCTCTTACATTCATAGAGTTTTTCTCCAGTATGAATTATTTCGTAGAGGTGAAGGGAACTGAGGTGACTGAAGGCTTGGTCACATTGTTTACATTCATAGGCTTTCTCTCCAGTGTGAGTACTTCTATGGTTACAAAGGGAACTCAAACCACTAAGGGCTTTGCCACATTGTTTACATTCATAGGGTCTCTCTCCAGTATGAATGCTTCCATGATAACGAAGGGAAGGGGAACAGCTGAAGGCTTTATCACATTTGGTACATTTATAGGGTCTTTCTCCAGTGTGAGTCCTTTCATGCGTCTTAAAGGAACAAGAAAATCTGAGTGCTTTACCACATTCCTTACATTCGTAGAGTTTCTCTCCAGTGTAAGTTCGTTCATGTATTAGACAAGAACCGGAAACAGTGAACACTTTACCACATTGTTTACATTTATAGGATTTTTCTCCTGTGTGAGTTCTCTGATGTCTTTCAAATGAATTGAGAAAATAAAAAGATTCCCCACATATCTTACATTTATAACTGGATTTCCACTGTGCATTATCATGTGTCTTCTAACACCTGGAACAGAAACGAAGAATTTGCCACACTGTTCACATTTATATTGCTTCTCTCCATATGGTTTGTATCCTGAGTGAACTAGGACGTGCCTATTAAGGAGGGAATGACGTACAAAGATTTTTCCACAAATACTGCATTCACATTGTTTTAATCCAGAAGAAATGTTCTCATTCACATCAAGCTTTGGAATTTGGCTGACAACTGTCCATACTGACTACCGTCTTTGCTTTCACACAGTCTATCATATGATTTCTGTAAAAAAAAAAAAATGACAAGCACATTATTATTGGTTGGTGTAATAACTTTCTACTTGGTCTTGGACTTACACTGCTCCCAATACCAAGGAAAATGCTTTTTTTTTTTTTTTTTTTTTGCCATGATTGAATTATTTGAAAGTAAATGGGTTACTACTGAAAACACAGCTACCACCTGCATGGCTATGACCAAATTAGTAACATTCATGTACACAATTTTGTAGTACTATTTTCAAGTAAACGGTTTTCCAAACACTGACTGCAACACTGAAGTACATTACACTTTGGGTGAAATTTTTCTAAAAAGAAATGAATTTCAAGTGACTCTTACTTCTTTTGGTTGCTTGTTTTTAAATTCATGACAAGCTAAGATTCCTTCAGAGGACTTCATTTCCTCTTCTCAGTGCAAATTATCTTATATCTTTCTCAGGTTTCTCGAAGTGATCTTCAATATTCTGGTCTTAACATTTGTTTCCTAAAATGCAGACCCACAAAATTATCACGAATTATTACGAACTATAGAAACATTACTAGATTTAATGTTCATTGTACACAGTGCCCATGCCTGATTTCTTCACCACATCGTTCCTTTGCCACATTCCAAATCACAAATAGCACTGATGATAGGGAAATACTTCTGTAATTAAGTGAAATGTGTTGTCATTCTCACCTACAGAAGCCAGGTTCCTGCATGTTTCCTGCCTCACTTCTCTGCAGAGATTCTTCTGAGAAGAATCTAGCAAAGCCCATTCCTCCTGGGTAAAGTTCACAGCCACATCCTCAAAAGCCACGGAGTCCCAGAACATTCCACACATATGGATAGAAGGATGGGTGAGACTCACAGCACTGGGAATCTGTACTCAATCCATAAGCTGTTTACATGATTCTAAAATTTCCAAGCATTTTTTCTGTGACTTGATTGTCACAACTCTTATTCTGTTCACACATACTCCCTCCCACACAGCAGTACTATTGCTAGAATTGAACTATTCAAAGATGCAACAGCAAAGTAGAAACTCCCATCTTATTAGAGAATCCAGGCAGTAAGATGTGCTGCTAGGCGTTACCTTTTAACTTCACTTTGTACATTTCTAGTATCTGTCATACTAAAGTCCTACCTGATGTGCATAAGGGACTTAGTGTTATCTGTCCTGAGACTAATTATTCTTAAAAACGCCTGCTCGCAAAGTTCCATCTTTGTTTGTGTTAGTAACTTACATTTTGAAAGGGATTCCACCAACCCAAGTAATAAGAATGATTCACTGCATCTAAATGGCTTATGCAATATATTTGCCAAAACTTTTTCTGCTGAAGGTCTATTATTTTGTGTCACTGCAGTGATGCTCAGGGAACGAGACACCAAAACACAGTCTGAACACTAAGTGTTCAATGAGTTTCCCTGGTACACAATATTTTACACTTGCTGTCACTTGTTAACTGGGAAGTTGAGCCCATTCCATGTGATTACACCAAGACAGAGTAGGCTCATTAAATTTAATTAAGTAGTAAATAAAACCAATAATTGATATTTGACAATACTAATATGACAATTTTAAAAATTTCTATTGCACAATGTCAAGGTAGAAAGGAATAAGAGGAAATAGGACACATGTTTTTTAAAATGACATTAATGTCACCACTTCCAGATGCTATTCCTATGAA
>NW_022312358.1:0-5522 GCF_002776525.5 Piliocolobus tephrosceles | reverse complement strand
TCATTTACCTTAGGAATATCTCCTAATGCTATCACTCCCCACTTCCCCCACCCCATGACAGGCCCCAGTGTGGGATGTTCCCCTTCCTGTGTCCAAGTGTTCTCATTGTTCAATTCCCACCTATGAGTGAGAACATGCGGTGTTTGGTTTTCTGTCCTTGCAATAGTTTGCTGAGAATGATGGTTTCCAGCTTCATCCATGTCCCTACAAAGGACATGAACTCATCCTTTTTTAAGGCTGCATAGTATTCCATGGTGTATATGTACCACATTTTCTTAATCCAGTCTGTCATTGATGGACATTTGGGTTAGTTCCAAGTCTTTGCTATTGTGAATATTGCTGCAATAAACATACATGTGCATTTGTCTTTATAGCAGCATGATTTATAATCCTTTGGGTATATACCCAGTAATGGGATGGCTGGGTCAAATGGTACTTCTAGTTCTAGATCCTTGAGGAATTGCCACACTGTCTTCCACAATGGCTGAACTAGTTTACAGTCCTACCAACAATGTAAAAGTGTTCCTATTTCTTCACATCCTCTCCAGCACCTGTTGTTTCCTGACTTTTTAAATGATCACCATTCTAACTGGTGTGAGATGGTATCTCATTTTGGTTTTGATTTGCATTTTTCTGAAGATAAGCATTTTTTCAAGTGTCTGTTGGCTGCATAAATGTCTTCTTTTGAGAAGTGTCTGTTCATATCCTTTGCCAACATTTTGATGGGGTTGTTTGTTTCCTGTAAATTTGTTTGAGTTCTTTGTAGGTTCTGGATATTAGCCCTTTGTCAGATGAGTAGATTGCAAAAATTTTCTCCCATTCTGTAGGTTGCCTGTTTACTCTCATGGTAGTTTCTTTTGCTGTGCAGAAGCTCTTTAGTTTAATTAGATCCCAATTGTTGATTATGGCTTTTGTTGCCATTGCTTTTGGTGTTTTAGACATGAAATCCTTGCCCATGCCTATGTGCTGAATAGTATTTTCTAGGTTTTCTTTTAGGGTTTTTATGGGTTTAGGTCTAACATTTAAGTCTCTAATCCATCTTGAATTAATTTTTGTGTAAGGTGTAAGGAAGGAATCCAATTTCAGCTTTCTACATATGGCTAGCCAGTTTTCCCTTCACCATTTATTAAATAGGGAATCCTTTCCCCATTTCTTGTTTTTGTCAGGTTTGTCAAAGATCAGATGGTTGTAGATGTGTGGTGTTATTTCTGAGGATTCTGTTCTGTTCCATCGGTCTCTATCTCTGTTTTGGTAACAGTACGGTGCTGTTTTGGTAACTGTAGCCTTGTAGTATAGTTTGAAGTCAAGTAGCGTGATGCCTCCAGATTTCTTCTTTTGACTTAGGACTGTCTTGGCAATGCAGGCTCTTTTTTGGTTTCATATGAACTTTAAAGTAGTTTTTTCCAATTCTGTGAAGAAAGTCATCAGTAGTTTGATGGGGATGGCATTGAATCTGTAAATTACCTTGGACACTATGGCCATTTTAATGATATTGATTGTTCGTATCCATGAACATGGAATGTTCTTCCATTTGTTTGTGTCCTCTTTTATTTTCTTGAGCAGTGGTTTGTAGTTCTCCTTGAACAGGCCATTCACATTCCTTATAAGTTGGATTCCTAGGTATTTTATTGTCTTTGACGTAATTGTGAATGGGAGTTCACTAATGATTTGACTCTCTGTTTGTCTGTTAATTGTGTATAAGAATGCTTGTGATTTTTGCACATTGGTTTTGTATCCTGAGATTTTCCTGAAATTGTTTGTCAGCTTAAGGAGATTTGGGCTGAAACGATGGGGTTTTCTAAATATACAATCACGTCATCTCCAAACAGGGACATTTTGACTTCCTCTTTTGCTAATTGAATACACTTTATTTCTTTCTCCTGCCTGATTGCCCTGTCCAGAGCTTCCAACACTATGTTGAATAGAAGTGGTGAGAGAGGGCATTTATTTATTTAGTTTTTAGTAATTAGTAATAGCCATTCTGACTGGTGTGAAGTGTTTTGGCACTGCATTTCTCTGACGATTTGTGATGTAGACGATTTTTTTCATGTTTGTCACCCACTTGTATGTCTTCTTTTGAGAAGTATCCGTTATGCCTTTTGTCTGTTTTTTATTGGGGTTAGTGTTTTTAATTTTTGCTTGTTGATTTGAATTTCTTATAGATATAGACCTTTGTTGGAATTTTAGTTCGCAAATATTTTCTTACAATCTCTAGACAGCCTGTTTACACTGTTCTTAGTTTATTTGGCTGTGCAGAAGCTCTTTAATTTAATTAGATCCCCCTTGTTAATTTTTGTTTTAGTTGCAATAGTTTTTGAAGACTTAGTTATTAATTGCTTTTCAAGGCTTATGTCCACAATGGTGTTTCCTATATTTTCTTCTAGGATTCTGATAGTTTGAGGTCTCACATTTAAATCTTTAATCCACCTTTATTTAATTGTTGTATATGGTGAAAGGTAGTCATCCAGTTTCATACTTTTGCATATGTTTAGCCTGCTATCCCAGAGTAATGTATTGGATAGGGAGTGTTTTCTGCATTGCTTTTTTTTGTTGTGTTCAGATCAATGGCTAAAGCTCAGATGGCTAGAGATGTGCAGCTTTTTTTCTGGGTTCTTTATTCTGTTCTGTTAGTTTATGTGTCTGTTTTTGTACCAGCAATTTACTGTTTAGGTTACCATAGACTTATGGTATAGCTTGAAGTTGGGTAATGTGATGCCTGTGGCTTTCTTTCCTTTGCTTAGGATTCCTTTTGTCATTTAGGATTTTATAGTCCCACATTAATTTTAGAATTTTTTTTTGTAATTCTATTAAAAATAACATTGATAGTTTGATAGAAATAGTGCTAAATTTGTAGATTGCTTCGGGCATTGTGGCAATTTTCATGGTATTGGTTTTTCCAATTGACGAGCATGTAAAATTTTTCCATTTGTTTGTGTAATCTATGATGTCTTTGAGCAGCATTTTAGAGTTATCCTTGCAGAGATCTTTCACCTCCTTGGTTAGGTGTATTTCTAGGTATTTTGCTTTTTTATGGATTTTGTATATGGGATTGCATTCTTGATTTTGTGTCCAGAGTTGGTTCCTGCCACTGGGTTTGTGGTCTCGCTGACTTCAAGAATGAGGCTGTGGACCTTCGTGGTGAGCGTTACAGCTCTTAAAGATGGCACGGATCCAAACTGTGAGCAGTAGCAAGGTTTATTGTGAAGAGAAAAGGACAAAGCTTCCACAGTGTGAAAGGGGACCCAAGCAGGTTGCCGCTGCTCGCTGGGGTGGCCAGTTTTTATTCCCTTATTGTCCTCTCCCATATTCTGTTTCTGTCATATCAGAGTGCCCTTTTTTCAATCCTTCCTGCGATTGGCTACTTTTAGAATCCTGCTGATTGGTGTGTTTAAACAGTGCTGATTGGTGTATTTTACAGAGCGCTGATTGGTGTGTTTTACAGAAGGCTGATTGGTGTGTTTTACAATCCTCTTGTAAGACAGGAATGTTTCTCAAGTCCCCACTGGACCCAGGAAGTCCAGCTGGCCTCCCCTCTCAATCCATCCTCTAAACAGGACATCCCAATTGCTGTTGGGAACTGGATGATGACTGCTCTAGCTACTTCCTCCTGGATAGGGGTGAAGCAGAGTCCCTGCAGTTGTATTGTCCTCCAGTGGGGAACTCTCTAGGTCAGTCAAAGGGCCAGTGGGTCATTCCAGGGGTCCTTGGTAGATGTTGTGAATTGAGCTCATTTGGGGTTCCCTTTCTAAGACCATCTGTAGCTTGATGGCCTCAATCCTGAAGGAAACAATTTTAACAAGGGGGTTAAAAATACAAGGCCCCAAAGGCGAGTAGTAGCAAGATGGCTGTCATGGACCTAGAAAGGGGAGAAGCCATGTCACCCAACTCCAGAGGTTGGTATAAGAGTTTGAAAGGCATTGCCAGATTTCAGAAGCCTTTTTCTGTAAACACGGTGTGGCATCTCATACTATCCCTGACTGGTTAGTGTAAAAACAACACACTTCCCCTAAGAAGGTGCAATGTCCTCCTTTCTCAGCAGTGAGGAGGTCTAGGCCTCGGCGGTTTTGGAGAGTCACTGCTGCTGAAGAGTCTATTTGGATTGTAGAGTAAGAATAGATTTTGTAAACTGTCTGATAAATCCTTTAAGAGTGTGTGTTAGCAGGATAATGAAGTAGATAAACTGGCTATTCTGGTTACTGTAGCAGTGGCCATTCCTAACCCTATAAGTAGGGGTATTAGTTGTATGGCCCAAAGCTCACTGAAGGACTTGAGCTTTGAGGGGCACTGATAGGGTCTGATTTCCTGGGGGAAGTGTCATTGTTGGGACTTAGGAGGACTAAGGTGCAGGTGCCTGTCCAGTTGGTGGGGAGACAGATATAAGTTGAAGTTCCACATAAGAAGAATATGCCTTGGCTAGGTAGGCAGAACTGGTTGTGTATGTTAAAAAGATGTGTGAGTTTGGTGTTTTCATTTTCCCATACTCCTAGAGTACTTGCCAAGGTAGCTCTGGTGAGTGGCTGGAAAGGAGTATTGTGAGCAAACTGAGTGGCTCCCTGTGTTCTAGTTTCCCATTGATGAAAAAACTGTTAAGCAGTGGCTGATAGAGAGATAAAAAGTCAGCAGTCATTTGCCAGGGAAGGATTGCACTGGTTTAACAAAGTAGGTTGAGAGTTTTGTAGAGTTAATTATGAGCTAGTGGAAGGGGATGGTGACTATGTGGAGTGTCCAAGGAAGCAGGAGGGATAGATACATAATGAGGGTGCCCTGGAAGATGAGATCATTTTATCCAGTCTGGGTTAAAGGGAGGAGTAAATTGCTGACAAAAAGAAGGATGATAGAAAAAAGGTTGATGTAATTAGGATTTTTGTTCCAGTAGGACAGCTACAGTATATAGTCCTACTGCAAAGAGTATGGTTAATATACTGCTTAATTATGTGATGAAACAGTAAAAGGATTCCATTAAGGGGGCAAGGAGAGGTGTGAAAGATTATGTAGGTTTTCACTTATCTTTTTTAAATAGGAAGGGTATTTTTTCCCTCAGGATCAGCTGTAGGAGCCTTTTTAGTCTGGGATGTTCCCTTCAGAAATAGGAGATGCAAGTCCTCCAATGGTTTACAGGTGTATCGAGGCTAGTCTGGCTGATCTTGGGACTCCTGAGCTGACAGTCCCGTAGGTTCTTGGGGGGTGGGGGGGGGGGGAGTTCAACTTAGGTGTGGTAAATCCAAGATTCCACTCCTGCCACCTTAACTGCAGCTGAAGTAAAGAGGATTACCAAGTATGGTCCTTCCCACAAGAAATCTGTAGATGGGGAGGTAGAGGAGAGGGACTTGACCAACACTAGATCTCCAGGTTGGAAAAAAACTCTGTTCCCTTATCTCTGTGGCATCCTTTGGGTAGGTTTTTATGGTTTTGTTGATATTTTGCCAATGAAGTTATATCCTTGACCAAGTTGGCCATTTCCTGATCAAGTAGGAAGTCATTTGTGAGAAAGGTCATCCATATAGTATTTCGTATGGACTGAA
>NW_022312357.1:0-3805 GCF_002776525.5 Piliocolobus tephrosceles | reverse complement strand
TTTTCCAGTTTTTGCCCATTCAGTATGATATTAGCTGTGGGTTTGTCATAAATAGCTCTTATTATTTTGAGGTACGTTCCATCAATACCGAATTTGTTGAGCGTTTTTAGCATGAAGGGCTGTTGAATTTTGTCAAAAGCCTTTTCTGCATCTATTGAGATAATCATGTGGTTCTTGTCTTTGGTTCTGTTGATATGCTGGATTACGTTGATTGATTTGCGAATGTTGAACCAGCCTTGCATCCCAGGGATGAAGCCCACTTGATCATGGTGGATAAGCTTTTTGATGTGCTGCTGAATCCGGTTTGCCAGTATTTTATTGAGGATTTTTGCATCGATGTTCATCAGGGAGATTGGTCTAAAATTCTCTTTTTTTGTTGTGTCTCTGCCAGGCTTTGGTATCAGGATGATGTTGGCCTCATAAAATGAGTTAGGGAGGATTCCCTCTTTTTCTATTGATTGGAATAGTTTCAGAAGGAATGGTACCAGCTCCTCCTTGTACCTCTGGTAGAATTCAGCTGTGAATCCATCTGGTCCTGGACTTTTTTTGGTGGGTAGGCTATTAATTGTTGCCTCAATTTCAGAGGCTGCTATTGGTCTATTCAGGGATTCAACTTCTTCCTGGTTTAGTCTTGGAAGAGTGTACGTGTCCAGGAAATTATCCATTTCTTCTAGATTTTCTAGTTGATTTGCGTAGAGGTATTTATAGTATTCTCTGATGGTAGTTTGTATTTCTGTGGGGTCGGTGGTGATATCCCCTTTATCATTTTTAATTGCGTCTATTTGATTCCTCTCTCTTTTCTTCTTTATTAGCCTTGCTAGCGGTCTGTCAATTTTGTTGATCTTTTCAAAAAACCAACTCCTGGATTCATTGATTTTTTGGAGGGTTTTTTGTGTCTCTATCTCCTTCAGTTCTGCTCTGATCTTAGTTATTTCTTGCCTTCTGCTAGCTTTTGAATGTGTTTGCTCTTGCCTCTCTAGTTCTTTTAATTGTGATGTTAGAGTGTCAATTTTAGATCTTTCCTGCTTTCTCTTGTGGGCACTTAGTGCTATAAATTTACCTCTACACACTGCTTTAAATGTGTCCCAGAGATTCTGGTATGTTGTATCTTTGTTCTCATTGGTTTCAAAGAACATCTTTATTTCTGCTTTCATTTCGTTATGTACCCAGTAGTCATTCAGGAGCAGGTTGTTCAGTTTCCATGTAGTTGAGCGGTTTTGATTGAATTTCTTAGTCCTGAGTTCTAGTTTGATTGCACTGTGGTCAGAGAGACAGTTTGTTATAATTTCTGTTCTTTTACATTTGCTGAGGAGTGCTTTACTTCCAATTATGTGGTCAATTTTGGAATAAGTGTGATGTGGTGCTGAGAAGAATGTATATTCTGTTGACTTGGGGTGGAGAGTTCTATAGATGTCTATTAGGTCCGCTTGGTGCAGAGATGAGTTCAATTCCTGGATATCTTTGTTAACTTTCTGTCTCGTTGATCTGTCTAATGTTGACAGTGGAGTGTTGAAGTCTCCCATTATTATTGTATGGGAGTCTAAGTCTCTTTGTAAGTCTCTAAGTACTTGCTTTATGAATCTGGGTGCTCCTGCAAGGTTATTTATAGATTCAATGCCATCCCCATCAAGCTACCAATGAGTTTCTTCACCGAATTGGAAAAAACTGCTTTAAAGTTCATATGGAACCAAAAAAGAGCCCGTATTGCCAAGACAATCCTAAGTCAAAAGGACAAAGCCGGAGGCGTCACGCTACCTGACTTCAAACTATACTACAAGGCTACAGTAACCAAAACAGCATGGTACTGGTACCAAAACAGAGATATAGACCAATGGAACAGAACAGAGCCTTCAGAAATAATGCCACACATCTACAACCATCTGATATTTGACAAACCTGAGAAAAACAAGAAATGGGGAAAGGATTCCCTATTTAATAAATGGTGCTGGGAAAATTGGCTAGCCATAAGTAGAAAGCTGAAACTGGATCCTTTCCTTACTCCTTATACGAAGATTAATTCAAGATGGATTAGAGACTTAAATGTTAGACCTAATACCATAAAAACCCTAGAAGAAAATCTAGGTAGTACCATTCAGGACATAGGCACGGGCAAGGACTTCATGTCTAAAACACCAAAAGCAACGGCAGCAAAAGCCAAAATTGACAAATGGGATCTCATTAAACTAAAGAGCTTCTGCACAGCAAAAGAAACTACCATCAGAGTGAACAGGCAACCTACAGAATGGGAGAAAATTTTTGCAATCTACTCATCTGACAAAGGGCTCATTTCCAGAATCTACAAAGAACTCAAACAAATATACAAGAAAAAAACAAACAACCCCATCCAAAAGTGGGGAAAGGATATGAACAGACATTTCTCAAAAGAAGACATTCATACAGCCAACAGACACATGAAAAAATGCTCATCATCACTGGCCATCAGAGAAATGCAAATCAAAACCACAATGAGATACCATCTCACACCAGTTAGAATGGCAATCATTAAAAAATCAGGAAACAACAGGTGTTGGAGGGGATGTGGAGAAATAGGAACACTTTTACACTGTTGGTGGGATTGTAAACTAGTTCAACCATTATGGAAAACAGTATGGCGATTCCTCAAGGACCTAGAACTAGATGTACCATATGACCCAGCCATCCCACTACTGGGTATATACCCAAAGGATTATGAATTATGCTACTACAAAGACACATGCACACGTATGTTTATTGCGGCACTATTCACAATAGCAAAGACTTGGAATCAACCCAAATGTCCATCAGTGACAGACTGGATTAAGAAAATGTGGCACATATACACCATGGAATACTATGCAGCCATAAAAAAGGATGAGTTTGCGTCCTTTGTAGAGACATGGATGCAGCTGGAAACCATCATTCTTAGCAAATTATCACAAGAAGAGAAAACCAAACACCGCATGTTCTCACTCATAGGTGGGAACTGAACAATGAGCTCACTTGGACTCGGGAAGGGGAACATCACACACTGGGGCCTATCATGGGGAGGGGGGAGGGGGGAGGGATTGCATTGGGGAGTTATACCTGATATAAATGATGAATTGATGGGTGCTGACGAGTTGATGGGTGCAGCACACCAACATGGCACATGTATACATATG
The DNA here is from genome assembly GCF_002776525.5 of Piliocolobus tephrosceles. Lineage (NCBI taxonomy): Eukaryota > Metazoa > Chordata > Mammalia > Primates > Cercopithecidae > Piliocolobus > Piliocolobus tephrosceles. The sequence continues at coordinate 665 of NW_022312357.1, read as the reverse complement.
TAACCTGCACGTTATGCACATGTACCCTAGAGCTTAAAGTATAATAAAAAAAAAAAAAAAAAAAAAGAACTATTGGGTACTATGCTCAGTACCTGCGTAATGGGATCATTCATACCCCAAACCTCAGCATCACACAATATACCCACATAACAAATCTGCACATGTATCCCCTGAATCTAAAATAAAAGTTGAAAAAATAAGGAATAAAAAAAAAAAAAAAAAAGAAAATACATAGTCAGAGGAGACAAAAGAAAAAATACTTTAAAAAAAAATGAAGCACACCAACAAGATATAGAAAATAGCCTCAAAAGTGCAAATCTAAGAGTTATTGGCCTTAAAGAAGAGGTACAGAAAGAGATGGGGATAGAAAGTTTATTCAAAGGCATAGTATCAGAGAACATCCCAACACAGAGAAAGATATCAACATTCAAATAAAAGAATGTTATAGAATATCAAGCAGATTTAACCCAAAGAAGGCTACCTCATGGTATTTAATAATCAAACTCCCAAAGGTCAAGGATAAAGAAAGGATCCTAAGAGCAGCAAGAAATAAATAACATACAATGGAGCTCCAATGTGTCTGGCAGCAGACTTTTCAGTGGAAACCTTACAGGCCATGAGAGAGTGGCATGACATATTTAAAATGCTAAAGAAAAAAAAAAAAA
>NW_022312356.1:1942-3085 GCF_002776525.5 Piliocolobus tephrosceles | reverse complement strand
ATCTGAATAGATACTTCTCTAAAAAAGACATACACATGGCCAACAGACATATAACAAAGTGGTCAACATCGCTAACATCAGGGAAATCCAAATCAAAGCTACAATGAGATATTATCTTACCCAACAGCGAGATATTATCTTACCCAAGTATGAATGGTTACTATGGAAAAACAAAAACAAAACCAATGCTGGTGAGGATGCAGATCAAAGGAAATTAGTATACACTATCAGTGGAAATGAAATTAGTACAGACATTATGGAAAAGAGTAGAGAGTGTCTCAGAAAACAAAAATATAACTTTTATAAATTCCAGACTTCCACCCAGGGTATTCATCGAATGGAAAGCAAATCAATATATCAAAGGGATACCTGCATCCTCATGATTATTGAAACACTATTCACAATAACCAAGCTATAGAATCAATTATTATTTGCAACAACATAGATGTAACTAGAGGTGATTATATTAAGTGAAAAAAGCCAGGCATTTAAAGACAAATATTGCATGTTCTCATTCATGTGAGTTTATCTCATGAAGGTACAGTATATATTTACCAGAGGCTAGGAACGACAGTGAAGGAATGAAGAGAGGTTAGTTAATGGATAGAAACATACAGTTAGATAACAGAAGTAGCTTCTACTGTTTGATAACATAGTAGGGTAACTATAATTAACAATTAACATATATTGTATATTTAAAAATAGCTAGAAGAGAGGATTTGAAATGCTTCCAACACAAATAACTGGTAAGTGTTTAAGGTGATGAATATTCTAAATACTGTTTTGATCATTTCACAATTTATGTACATATTAAAATAGCACATGAACCCCATAAATATGTATAATTATTAGATATCTATAAAAATTGTTTTAAAATATGCTTACATGGAGGGTTGGCACCTCTGCATTGTTCAAGGGTCAAGTGTATGTGCATGTGTGTGTGTGTGCACACACAAATAAAAGACCAGTAATGTTTTAGGCTGTACTTCTAAGTAAAATTTACACATAATTTCCTAGAAATAAAATTTTTCATATAAAAGAGCATTATTCAGATAAAATTTATTTGGTAAATACTTTGAGAAAATCAATTTATATGTTAATTTTTACATTATTTTTCAATAGAAATGACATAATTGATATTAA
>NW_022312356.1:0-1932 GCF_002776525.5 Piliocolobus tephrosceles | reverse complement strand
TGTCACCCTGGCTCCAGCATAGCTGGGACTACATACACATCCCCCATGCCCTGGTAATTTTTTTTTTTTTTTTTTTTTTTTTTTTTTTGAGATATGGGATTACTGCCATGTTGCCCAGGCTCGTCTTGAAGCCCTGGACTCAAGTGATCCTTCTGCCTTAGTTTCCCAAAGAGTTTATTCTACAAGCCTGAGCCACCAAGTCTGGCCTAAAATCTTCTAATGGAAATTCTCAAAGCTATTTTTTTTCCGTTTGCCTGAATTAATCAAGCTTAACGTGATATTTTTTGGCAATTTTCTTCCTTGTGTCTTGAAAAACAGCTCTGTTTAAGTAGGAAACCTGCACTGACATTTTGTATTTCTCTGTGTATCTGTGTCTGCATTTTCACACCACTATATCTAATTATTTATATCAGTTCATCTTTTACTTTGGTTTTATTTCTATACATTTACTTTTAGACAAGTTCTTTGTTTTAATAAAGTTTACTGACATATTTAGGTTTTTATACTACAATAACCCCATCAAATGAATGTCAAGTGGTTGCTGTTTTTTATTATAATTTAATTTTTATTGCTCTAATCAGGATGAACAATATTTTGGAGACATCTGTGCATCTTAAGAATTACTGTTGGCTGGGCGCGGTGGCTCAAGCCTGTAATCCCAGCACTTTGGGAGGCCGAGACGGGCGGATCACGAGGTCAGGAGATCTAGACCATCCTGGATAACATGGTGAAACCCCCTCTCTACTAAAAAAAAAAAAACAAAAAACTAGCCGGGCGAGGTGGGGGGCGCCTGTAGTCCCAACTATTCGGGAGGCTGAGGCAGGAGAATGGTGTAAACCCGGGAGGCGGAGCTTGCAGTGAGCTGAGATCCGGCCACTGCACTCCAGCCTGGGCGACAGAGCGAGACTCCAACTCAAAAAAAAAAAAAAAGAAAAAAAGAAAAAAAAAGAAAAGAAGAAAAAAAAGAATTTACTGTGAAAGTGGCTAAAATATGGTTTTAAAAAGAAGCAATATTATAAAAAGGGGTTTCTGTGAAAAACTGTAGTACATGCATATTGGGCAAATTCAAACACATTCTAGATTAAATGCTTGAATGAAAAAGCTTTTTTTGTTTTCATCAACTTAAATGTAGATAAAGTAATAATAACTCAAATTTTAACTATTATCAGTTAAAATTTAGAAGTCAATTTTTGGTTTAACTACCATCATTTGACTTGCCTTCTTACTATTTTAAGACTCATTTTCTTTTAAGAGAAAGAAACATTAATGAAGGGAATATTAAGGTTTCAAATGTAGAGTTTCACATACTCCCATCTGTATAATTATGGAAATGAATAAATTATCACGATGCTAGTTTATCCTTTTTAAGATGTTGTAAAACTGACTAAGAAGTGGAGGTTATGATAACTAAACTCCCTGATGAAGCCACTGAGACATCAATTTAGTCATCAGAAGCTCTTATATGCTCAGTTAATTATCATATTTTCCTCTCTTTGTGCTTTCAGTACAACTAAAGGACTGAAAAGAGCAGAAAAGCACAATTCTGTCCTAATTGAACACATGTCTGAATCATTTAGTAGTTAATTTTTCTGATTTATTTTGTCCAAAATTACTGCAGAAAGGGCAGTTCTCAAGGATTTATTCAAAATCAGCACTTTTTTTAACACGTGAAAGTCAAATGAATTTTTTCTAAAATGTTAAGAGCTTATAATACATCCCTATTACGCGTGAAGGTTTATTTCGGGAAAAGGATGTTCGTCTTGAAAATAAGAAAATTCAAAGTAAAATGCATGTACCAAATTAGAAGGTTGTCAATTGAATTATTCTGGTGTGGAGAATGGTATAGAGCTTTTGCATATCAGATTAAGAAACTTTGATCTTACTCTGTTTTTACATGTTTGCACTCACAGCTTTATTTCTGACTTCTATAAA
>NW_022312354.1:0-1237 GCF_002776525.5 Piliocolobus tephrosceles | reverse complement strand
AAAAAAAAAAAAAAAAAAGCCTCCTGTGAAAAGATCTCCAGGACCAGCTGTTAGCAGGGGAAAAAGCAAGCTCAGAAGAGAGTGAAAAAGGGACAAGAGAAGAATCTTGGCTTATCTAAGGAAACAAGGGGGGGAACACACAAAAACTTCTGAACGTGATCTCAGTAGGTGGAGGGAAAATGAAAAAGGGAACAGGATGAAGGATGTCGAGCAAGTCTCCTCAACTGACACTTTGGCATAGTTTATATTTATTTATTTACTTATTTACTTACTTACATATGTACTTAGTAGAGACAGGGTTTTGCCATGTTGCCCAGGCTGGTCTTGAACTCCTGGGCTCAAGTGATCCTCCTGACTCTGCCTCCCAAAGTACTGAGATTACAGGCATGAGCCACTGGGCCTGACCAATAGTTTTGACTTTTGAAGCATGCAAATGTGTTCTCTCTCAAAGAAAAATAAATTTAAAATCACATGTTAAAACTTCCCACCGAGGGCCTGTCCCCACACGGACAGCTCCCCTCACCCCCATCCCATCTGCCTACATCCCAGGCTACCCTGGGCTCTCTTTCTCACCGTGATGCTTACCTTCTTTGATTCTTTGGGTTTCTCTCCCCACAGACATTTTTTTCTAATTTTGTAACTATTGAGATGGTTTTCCATGCCAAAGCATTGGAGGTGTATTCTAGTGCCTTCCAGACCCTGGAGAAGTATGACCCGGAGAGGGATCTACAGGTGGGTCACAGACACCTCATTTCCTATTTGGTGGAGGGGGGCAGAGTTTCACTTTGGTTCTGTATTGATAGAAGCAGTTTTTGTTGGTAACGTTTCACACCTGTTCTTTTATTCTTTTTTTTTTGAGATGGAGTCTCGCTCTGTCGCCCAGGCTGGAGTGCAGTGGTGCAATCTCGGTTCACTGCAATCTCCACCTCCCGGTTTCAAGCCATTCTCCTGCCTCAGCCTCCCGAGTAGCTGGGACTACAGGCGGCTGCCACCATGTCCAGCTAATTTTTTGTATTTTTAGTAAAGACGGAGTTTCACTGTGTTAGCCAGGATGGTCTTGATCTCCTGACCTCGTGATCCACCTGCCTCGGCCTCCCAAAGTGCTGGGATTACAGGCGTGAGCCACCGCGTCCAGCACTCGATCACCTTTTATGACCTAACCTCAGCAGTAACCCAGTGTGTCTTTGCCATATTGCATTTGTTAGAAGTGAATCTCTGAGGCTGCCTGTATTCAAGG
>NW_022312353.1:0-3523 GCF_002776525.5 Piliocolobus tephrosceles | reverse complement strand
GCAGGACTGTGGCTGCGGCCCCTTCTGAGTGGCCCCGAGGTCACAGCCCAGGGCCGCCGCTCAGGCTGTGGCCCAAAGCTTTGCTCTGAATTATGGATAAAATGGGGACAAGACCTACTAGAAGTGAAAATGTGCCTCATGGAGGGTCAGAGTGAGCTTCGTCCAGTCCCCCACAGCACCTGCCATGACCTGGAGTCCCAGGCCCCTGAGCTGACCGTGGCACAGGGATGGAGGGCAGGCGGGTCTCATCCCAGCACCCGTCTCTCTCCTTCCAGCAAGACCCCCTTGTGATTTCACTCTCCACATAGCAAGTCTGTGACGTACGAACTGTTGATGCACCCTTTCAGGCTAGGGGAAACCGAGGCACGGAGGTGCTAAAGGGACTTACCCAAGCCCTGGGGTGGGGGCACCGAGGCCTGTTGGACTCACTGTCTCTGCTCAGGGCACCTGCTGCCTCTCGCCACCGCCCACTCCATTCATCCTGGCCTCCAGAATCCCCCTGCCTGAGCCGCCCCGAGGGACCCCATCACCCCAGAAGCTGGCCCATGACTGTGACCTGGTGCCCACCTGGCCCAGCCTCCCGCTGTCCCTGGACCCACCATCATTGTCCACATCGCCCCAGCCGGTGACCCAGCACGGTGTCCCCGGGGGGAAGGTCTCCGAGGCAGGGGGCAGGGTGACCGTGTGGACGTGGCTGGAGACGTTCACGGGCTCCTCCAGCTCCAGCAGGGCAATGTCCGCCCCAGTCTGGACGGTGTAGAACTGCGGGTGCACGATGATCCTGCTGACCGGCAGCAGCTGGTCCTGGTAGTAGAGGTGCTGCTCCCGCAGCTGCACCCTGAGGTCGGCCAGATCCTTGACGTCCCTGGCCAGCGGAGGCTCCCACTCAGGGCCCTGGGCAGCCTCCAGGAGCACCCGGGAGCCGGGGCACACATCCGGCCCTCGCCCACCCCACCAGGCCCCGGGAGACTCACGGTCCCACGCAGTGCGCCGCGGTCAGCACCCACTGGGGGTGGATGAGGGAGCCCCCACAGAAGTGCATCCAGTACTGGCCGTGGAATCTCAGGCTCACCTGCCAGGGCCACTTGTTCTTGGGGGCCTCCTGCCCCCCGACGATGCCCGCTCGCTGCAGGGCCTGGCCCGGGGCTGGGGCAGGAGCCCGTTCAGGACCAGGAAGCAGCCTGAGCCCAGCCCTTCCCTGTGTGGGGGCCAGCCCGGCCTCCCCAGAACCCACCCAGGCCCTGGCCTGTGGAATGTGGTGAGGGGCAGGATGGACCCCGGCTGGGACTCACCAGGGGCCGCGTGGGCCGGGCTCACCAGGACGGGCAGCGCCAGCAGCAGCAGGTTCAGCATCTGGGGAGCAAGGAGGGGCATCGTGGGCCTGGCCTGAGCTCACGGGGCAGGGCTGGGGGCTGCAGACTGTGGGGTGAAGAATGGAGCTGGGACGGGGGGCCTGGGTCTTGGTGCTCTGAGTCTGAGGCTGGGCCACTCTGCTCCAGGTGACGCTGATGTCAGGTTTCTGAGAGTGGGGACTTACCCTGGCCGCTCCCCGTTCCTTCTACCCAGCAGTCTTTCCCCTCCCCATTTATCCTTCCAGATCAGGACGGGGTGGAGGAGGGGCGCTGCGCCCTCCCATCCAGATACAGAGGAAGTGGATGACTCAGACCCAGGGCCCCCATGTAACATGTGCCCCTGCCACCCTCATGCCCTCTGTGTGTGGGGCTGCCAGGCAGGCCCCGCCGAGGGCTGAGCATTGGAGGCTCGCAGCTCCACCTGTCAGCTGGCGGATCCCAGCACCGGAGCGCACCACCTTCCCGCTGGTGGGATCAGCTGCCCTGTCCCGGTGCCAGGAGGCCTTCAGGCACAGCTGCACCCAGGCGGCCTGGCTGCCCCATGCTACAAGACCAGTTGCCCTGAAACCTGTTTCCCCAGGAGGGACACGGGATGGGGAACTCATGACCATGGGCCACCCTCGGAGAGACGGGAAGGTGCCCACGGGGTGGGGACATGACAGGTGTCACCTCTCCTACGAACTCCGAATTCACAGGGGTGGGGCCAGCCCTTCTCGACTCACTTGGTGGGGGGCTCACAAGAGACCCCCTTGTCAGATGAGGAAACAGCCTTGAGAGGGGACAGCACCGAGTGTCCTCAGCCAGGAAGGGGCCCTGCTCCCTGTAAGAATTAAAGAAAGAGGAGAGAAACACAAAGGGCAGCCTCACAGTCAACAGGGACAGGTTTATTTTAAGCAAACCGGAGAGGGGTGGCTGGCTGAGTTAGATCAGAGCCACACGCTCTTAGAGACTAAGAGTTTTATGGATTGAGGGCAGGAGAGCTTATCTGAGACTTGGAGTGCTTCTGTGACTCTTCGTTGCGCTTCTCTGGGAGGGATAGCTGTGTGTCTGTTCCCATACATCTTCCTGCAGCTGCAGGCATACGGCGTACCCCGTCTGCTTTTAGCTTCCCTGTCTTAGTGCACCTGAAGGGAAAGGAAGGTGGTTTTAAGGCCCACTGTTTTACTGGGACCCGTTGTATGAGGGTGAAGTTTGGCAGTTACCCAAGAGACTTTCCCTCCACCTCCCTCTGTGCTCAGCCTGCCTTATCTGCTTTTTGGCTGCTTGTAGTTAGAAGAGAAGTGATGTCCTTGAAATACAGGAGGCTGGAAAGGGAGATGGAACTGAAAGCGGCGGTGTTTGTCTGAGATGAGGGTGCTCCTGTTCCATCACTCCCATTCCCCGTATGAGCCTCAAGTCCTCCTACAAGTCCTCGATGTCCACATCTGGGGCTGTCTGTGCAGGACCCCTGGTCTGCGGGTGCCTCGTTATCGTGGAATCTGAGTTTCGTCTGCAGAGGGAGGAGCAGACCAGAGTGCGGGTGTGACCTCAGGAGACCCAGCCTAGCTCCCCACGGACCCACCCCAGCCCCAAGCCCCAGCTCCCCATGGTCTCACCCCCGGTCCCAGCTCCCTGTGCTCTCCGTCCATCCAGCACTGACACTGTCCCTGCAGGTCCATCCACCCCACCTCCCGACTCCCCTGGGTCACTGAGGGCTCCAGCCAACCTCCTCCCCTTCTGAGCCCCAGGACCCCCTGCCTGTCCCCCAACCCCCAACACAGGGGGTCGACCCCCAACAGCCACTCCAGGGCTCCCCCTGCCCCCACCCTGCCTGAGACCAGCCTGGTTTGGGGCTGACTCTGCACACCGAGGCCATATCCACCTGAACTCCTTCCAGGCAGCATCCCCAGGGGACAGGCAGAGGTGGCCCAGACGGCTCCTGCTCACGACCCTGCTCCCATCCATTCTCTGGACAGACTCCCCAGAGGCCTCCACCTGCCCCGTCCTGGTTCCATGAACGAGGCCCACGAGATGGGACCCTCAGGAGCCCAGCAAGTGAGGGGATGGGGTGATGGGGGACACCAGGGATGAGGGTGGGGCAGGGATACAGGAGACACCAGGGCTGACGGTGAAGAAGAGACTCAGGGGACGCCAGGGCTGGGGGAACCCAGGGACACACGGGACGCCAGGGC
>NW_022312351.1:8265-10966 GCF_002776525.5 Piliocolobus tephrosceles | reverse complement strand
CCCTAGGTTGGCTGGGGAAAAGGCATGTGTTATGGTGAAGTGGTGCTATGTAAAAGGCAATTAGACTTTCCTGGCTCCTGTTACACAAACTGTCCTCAGAAATGCCAACTTGCTTTATGAGATGGTAAATTTTATGTCACCTTGACTGAGCTATGGGATGCCCAAATAGTGGTATAACATTATTCTGGGCATTTCTGTCAGGGTATTTTTGAATGAGTGTAACATTCAAGTTGGCATATTGAATAAAGTAGACTTTCCTCTATAATGTAGGTAAGCCTGAGTAAAACAAAAAGCTGACCCTCCACTGAGTAAGAGGGAATTCCTCCTGCCTGTCAGACTTTTATAGCTGCTACATTGAGTTTTTTTTTTTTTTTTCAGACTGGAACTACACCATCAGCTTTCCTGGGTCTCCAGTCTGCCATCTGCACATCTTGAGACTTGTCAGACTCCATATATATATGTTTATATTTAAACATATATGCACATATGTGGTTATTTGTGCATGTGTGTGTATCCTATGGTACCATTTCTATGGAGAACTCTAAATTTAATTCTGGTAATTTTCCATGTTTGACTTTTTAAGGTCAACTATGTTATTTGTGTAACTATCTATAAGACTTTGGTCTTGTTATTCTACTTTGTGGAGAAAGCCTGGTTTGGACTTTTCTTCTGGAAGTGCCTGTTTAGTAATTGCTGCAACCAGGTATGCTCTCTTGATTGGGCCTAACACAGAATGCATTTGATTTCTCTGAATATTTATATGAATAATTTTTTAAACTATACGTTTTATTTTCTATCCATTAAGTCAGTAGTGGATAAACTGTAGCCCGAAGGCCAAAGTCACTCTGTCACCCATTTTTCTGGTAAAGCTTTATTGGAACACAGCCATCGCCATTATTTATGTACCTGTTGTCAATGGCTAGTTTTGCCCTACAAGGATAGGGCCAAACAGTTGTAACAAACACTAAAAGCCAAACATATTTAAAATTTGATCCTGAATAGACAAAAGTTTGCTGATCCTCACATTAAATAAATCTCTAGATGGTTCATTTACATCCCTGTAGATATACTGTCTACTAAGCAAGGAAAACGGCCTCATCTTCCATATACCCTGTGCTTCCATTAGCCCCTAATGGACCTCATGGCATGGCAGATAATTAAATATGATAGTGATCTGATTTCTTGACTTAAAGATGAAACAAAAAGAAGTAGGGAGGAAAAACAGACCAGGGATATTTAGAAAGTGTAATGTGTTTTCTTGGGGGCTAAGAAGCTTCCGTGTTGTACTGTAGTGTTTATTATTATTATTATTATTCCAAAGAACACAAAATAATGTGATTTCTTAGAGCAGAAGCAATGTTTTCATTTTTCAAGTTACTAACAGCAACCACAGTTTCTTGCTTAAAGTAGGTGTCCAAGAAATGTGTTTAATGAATGAATAAAAATGAGTAACCTAGGCAAATGTTCTAAGGCCAGAAACACCATGGTTGAGAGCTCAGTGCTATATAAAAGGTAAAGGAGGGAATGATGAGAAATCAGGTCAGAATATTAAGCATAAATCATATTATGAAAGACCTACAAAACTAAATGAAAGAATTTGATTTTATTATTTAGGTGATGGCATGACCATTGAAGAATATTAATTAGAGGAGTACTATGGGTTGAGTTGTGTTTATATAGAACACCTTAAAAGGTCAATATTAGAATATTAGAATAAATGTATGAAATAAGAAATGGAGAAATAGAGAAATATTATGTGCCTCTTAAAGCAAATAAAAATATACTAAATATTTGACAAATAACTAAATATAAAAATTAAAAGTATATTTTAAATTCATTTATGCATTCATTTATAGAACTAAATAAATCACCCACATAGAAAAACCTGTAGAGGAAGTAGATTCACTTTATTAGAATGTTTGGAAAGGGTTATGTAATTCACAACAACTGCATGTCTCTATATCCTCTAACAAGAGATTACACCTTATTCATGTAAGTTGCACCTTGCTGAAAACATGTTCCCCTAGGAAGTTTTAATTGACTTCTACTTTGTATGTCAGAGAGAAATATAAATCTCCAAATTAGTAGAGCATAATGATAAAATTTTGCCTTATGCTTCAAATTTTCTAAAAGTCAGTTTGATACCTTAACAATGGCAATACTAATATCATACTGAATGGGCAAAAGCTGGAAGCATTTCCCTTAAAAACCGGCACGAGACAAGGATGCCCTCTCCACCACTCTTATTCAACATAGTATTGGAAGTTCTAGCCAGGGCAATCAGGAAAGAGAAAGAAATAAATGGTATTCAATGTAGGAAGAGAGGAAGTCAAATTGTCTTTGTTTCCATTTACATGATCCTATATCTAGAAAATGCCATCAACTCAGCCCAAAAGCTTCTTAAGCTGACAAGCAACTTCAGCAAATTCTCTAGATACAAAATCAGTGTGCAGAAATCACAAGCATTCCTATACACCAACAACAGACAAAGAGCCAAATCATGAATGAAGTCCCATTCACAATTGTCACAAAGAGAAGAAAATACCTAGGAATACAGATAACAAGGGACGTGAAGGACCTCTTCAAGGAGAACTACAAACTACTGCTCGAGGAAATCAGAGAGGACACAAACTGATGGAAAAACATTTCATGCTTATGGCTCATGAATAAGAAGGATCAATACCATGAAAATGGCATTACA
>NW_022312351.1:0-8165 GCF_002776525.5 Piliocolobus tephrosceles | reverse complement strand
AAAGTTGGAGGCATCATGCTATTTGACTTGAAATTATACTACAATGCTACAGTAACCAAAACAGCATGGTAGTGGTACAAAAACAGGCACATAGACCAATGGAACAGAATAGAGAACTCAGAAATAAAACCGCACCTCTACAACCATGTGATCTTCGACAACCTGACAAAAACAAACAACGGGGAAAGGATTCCCTATTTAATAAATGGTGCTGGGAAAACTGGCTAGCCACATGCAGAAAATTGATACTGTACCCTTTCCTTAAACCTTATACAAAAATTAACTCAAGATGGGTTAAATTTAAATGTAAAACCCAAAACTATAAAAATCCTAGAAGAATATCTGGCAATACCATTCTGAAAGTAGGCATGGGCAAAAGATTTTATGATGAAATCACCAAAAGCAATAGCAACAAAAGCAAAAATTGACAAATGAGATCTCATTAAACTAAAGAGCTTCTGCACAGCAGGAAGAATTATCATCAGAATTAACAGGCAACCTACAGAATGGGAGAACATTTTTGCAATATATCCATCTGACAAAGGTCTAATATCTGGAATCCACAAAGAACTGAAACAAATTTACAAGAAACAGAAACAAACAACCCCATTTAAAAGTAGGCAAAGGACACAAACAGACACTTCCTAAAAGAAGACATACACGCAACATACAACATAGACATACAACGGTGTAACCAAATACCACGTTCTCACTTTTAAGTGGGAGCTGAACAATTTTGTCCAGCTGCGAGAACATATGGTGCTTGGTTTTCTGTTCCTGGATACAGGGAGGGGAACAACACACACTGGGGCCTGTCAGGGGAGGCCAGAGCATCAGGAAAAATAGCTAATGCATGCCGGGCTTAATATCTATATGATGGGTTGATCGGTGCAGCAAATCACCATGGCACACGTTTGCCTACGTAATCCACCTGCACATCCTGCAGGTGTAGGCTGGAACTTAAAATAAAGTACAATGGCAATGCAACCGAAAAGTAAAATGTCAAATGACTGAGTTAAAATAGAGAATCTCTTTAACTAGAAAATGTTTACTTAGAAGGTTACTAGAAACATGATAGACTTTTTCCAATTATTTATATTTTACTTGCATGAAAATATATTTAAACATAAGTAGCATTCATATAGAAGATAAGCATAACGTAGTAAAAAGGGAAGGGACTTTGGAATCAGAGAGCTGGATGTAACTTCCAGTACTATCGGGCTAAACATGTGGAATCTTTGGGCAAATCAGATACTTTTCTGTGCCTCAGTTTTGTCATCTGTGAAAGGATGGTATAATACCTTCTTAGCTATATTCTTATATGTATATTATAGATACTGTCTGTAAAACCAGTGTAACTAAACCAGAAAGTTCTATATAGATCACTTGAATGTATATTTTATAATTTATTCAGCTAAGTTTAAGTACACATCAAAGTTATAGTTTTCATTTGTAAAAGAAAATATGCATCTACATAATACACTGATGAATCAGTTTCCATAAAAGTTACCCCATGTATGTTTCAACAAGACAAATCAAAATTCTCAGTGATATCAGACACCATTTACCTTTTTACTTCCAAAGACTCTAAGTTTTTACCAACTTTTTCTGTCATTATATCATACGTAAGGGAGACAATATTGATGATGTTTTAAAAATCATTTATTTCATACTTTTTATTTGAATGCTCAAAGAAAACAAAATATGTGCTCTCGGCTGGGTGCGATGGTGCACACCTGTAATCCCAGCACTTTGGGAGGCCGAGGCGGGTGGATCACCTGAGGTCAGGAGTTCAAGACCAGCCTGGCCAACATGGCGAAACCCCGTCCTTGCTAAAAATACAAAAATTAACTGGGTGAAGTGGAAGGAGCCTGTAATCCCAGCTACTCAGGAGGCTGAGTGAGGCAGGAGAATCACTTGAACTCAGGAGGCAGAGGTTGCAGTGAGCCGAGATTGTGCCACTGCATTCCAGCCTGGGTAGCAGAGCAAGATTGTCTCAAAAACAAAACACAACAAAACAAACAAACAAACAAAAAACAACAAAAAAAAGTGTGTTCTCTGGGAGTTATTGTCATATCCTGATTTTACTTTTTAGGTTCACCCTCCCCGCAAAAAAAACTACCATGACGCATGATGCATGATGAATGCTGTGTAAGATTTCAGCTTTTGTAATGCATTTACTGAGACCTGTTAGAATTTCTACACATTCTTGCATAGTATTTCTTCCAATTAGTTTTATTTGTGGCTTTGGGGACCTTCTTTTATATTGCAGATTTTACATAAAGTAACCAGGAATTGTTCTCATGTAAATTATTGAGAGAACCCTATGCCACCTTTTTCAAAGAAAAATGAAGGAGGGAACTTTATATTATAATCTTATTTAAAATGTTCAAATATCCCATATGAATGAAAATCACCCGAATGTTACTGCTACTAAAACGTCATTTTCTAATTATTATTACCTTTATTATTATTGAGATGGAGTCTTGCCCCGTCACCCAGGTTGGAGTGCAATGGTGTGATCTCAGCTCACTGTAACCTCCACTCCCCAGGTTCAAGCGATGCTCCTGCCTCAGCCTTCCAAGTAGCTGGGACTACAGGCACATGCCACTATGCCTGGCTAATTTTTGTATCTTTAGTAGAGACAGGGTTTCCCCATGTTGCCCAGGGTGGTCTCGAACTTCTGACCTTGCGATCCTCCTGCCTCGGCCTCCCAACGTTCTAAGATTACAGGCATGAGCCACCGCGCTCTGCCTCTATTATTTTTTTTGTCTGTGGCCAATTAGTCGAGTTACTTGAATCAACAGGCTAATGAATCTGATTATTTGTTCCATCCTTATCGAGACCTGCTAACCTTAGTTCAATCCTGCATTAATCCTCATCACTATCCCCAACCAACTGCTGTCCAAAGAAGTGCCAGTTATACTTTTCCTCACTAAGGTAAAATACAAATTAAAGAAAAATAGCATCATTATGTTTTTATTTACATAATGAAGTGGCTAAACGTTTATCGATTTACATGTATACTTCAAACTCAATGTATAGTGTATGCTTCCAGGTAATAGCAATTTGGATCAGACAGATAGCAACTGCTCAGTAGACACATATGGCTACTGGCTAGTTACACTGGAGAGTCAGAATTAAATCCTTGCCCTAATATCCCAAAAGAAGAAGATTATAGCCCCATCAGATAAACTGTGTGTAGAATGAGGAAAATGCAATGTGCTAGGCAACATTGGTGACTCTTGATAACTTAGTGAGTGAGAAGGTAGAATCAAAGCACTTTTCTCATTTGTTGACTTCAAGGAAATATTGCTGGAAAAGAAAAGGAGAATCAGTGGAAAAATACCCACATGGTTTTGTAGACAAGAAAACACATGTTAGAAATTCCACACAAGCAACTACCGTATCTTACAGGAAAAGAAATCACCCATATATGTAGAAGATATATGGAAAAAATAGATTTCTCTTAATGCTAATTTGAAAAATGATTTCTTAATGCAGAACAATCAAATATCTCTGTAACCTTTATCCAAAGCTTACATTTCATTCATATCAATTATTGCTTTTGGAAAACATGTCTCCTTGGAGAGCTTTATACAACTGTCATTTTTTTTTTACAACAGCAGACTAAGATATAAATCATCCAGTTAGTAGTTTACATTGATCTAGTTTCATGTAGCAAATTTCATCAAGAAAAGCCAGTCCCATAACAGCTTCCATGAAACAAAATCACACGAAATGCCAAATAGCCAAGTTGAAAAATAGAGATTTTTCTTCATTTGATATTTTTAAATAGATTTTTTAAATGTGTACATTTTGCTTTTATGAAATATTATTTAGGAAATAACAGCAGTGAAAGGTACGGTGACAATCTATTAGAGTAGAAAGGGCATGGTCTTTGGAATCAAAATGAGCTGGGTTTAACTTCAGCATTATCACACTCTACCTGGGTGGCAAGATTTTTCATGTTTTATATCCAACAAGGCATACTAAATGGTAATACAATCACAACCAACACTACATAGGGAAATAATTAAATATCTATTTAAGTCATTTATTGCAAATGCAAGTAGTCAATTACTAGAGAAAATATACACAAACTTTTTGTCATTATACAGATGAAACTAAATACAAATTTATGAGGGAGATGATTATTCTCCACATTAAAAGCATGCAAACACTCTCTGGGTAAATACTAATAGCAAATATTAATGAGACAAACTCACTTATTAACTTAATCTAGTTTGCATCGGGAGTAGTGCTATCCACAGACAATAATGTGTATCTAAACTGTTTCACTATTTTGTTTGATAACACTCACTAAAAAACCGGTCTCAGAGTCCTGTGTTGAGAATAGAAACAGTTTTAAAGCCATTTCAATAATCTCATACGAATCACTTAAACTTTCCTTCAAAATGTAGCAAGTGATGCTCTATCTTTAAAATTCATTTTCAGTATTTTATCACTAGTTGTATTTTCAACAATTAACCTTGTCAAATTAAAGTGTTTTGATGAAATAAATAGGCTTATTCTAAAATTCCTATACATAAATCTTCTCTTGGTGAAAATAAAACTCAGAATGATCTATCAATTTTTTCAGGGTTTGGTGATATCTTCTCACAGATGTGCAATGTCAAGATCACCGATATCATTAATAATTATTCTTTTTTTGAACTTTCATTTCAGGTTCAGTGGTACATATGCTGGTTTGTTGTGTAGGTAAACTTGTGTCACAGGGGTTTGTTGTACAGATTATTTAATCGCCCAGGTACTAAGGCTAGTACACAATAGTTATTTTTTCTGATTCTCTCCCTCCTCCCACCCTTTACCCTCAAGTAGGCCCCAGTGTCTACTGTTCCCATCTCTGTGTTCATGAGTTCTCATCATTTAGCTCCCACTTATAAGTGAGAACACGCGGTATTTGGTTTTGTTTCTGTATTAGTTTGCTCGGGAAAATAGCCTCTAGCTTCACCCATATTCCCTCAAAAGACATGAGCTCATTATTTTTTATAGCTGTATAGAATTCCACGGTGTATATGTACCACATTTTCTTTATCCATTCTGTCATTTATGGGCATTTATGTTGATTCCACATCTTTACCAATGTGATGTGGTGCAATGAACATTAACATGCATGTGTCTTTATGGTAGACTGATTTCTATTCCTCTGGGTATATATGCAATAATGGGATTGCTGGATGGAATGGTAGTTCTGTTTTTAGCTCTTTGTGGAATTGCCATACCGCTTTCCACAATGGTTGAACTAATTTACACTCCCAACAGTGTGTAAGTATTCCCTTTTCTGTACAATCTCGCCAGCAATTTTTTTTTTTGACTTTTTAAGAATAGCCACTCTGTCTGGTGTGAGATGACATGTCATTGTGGTTTTGATTTGCATTTTTCTAACAATCAATGATGTTGAGGGTTTTTTTCACAAGCTTGTCGGATGCATGTATGTCTTCTTTCAATAAGTGTCTTTTCTTGTCTTTTCCCCCCTTTTAATTGGGTTTTCTCTTGTAAATTTGTGTAAGTTCCTAAGAGATGCTGGATATACTCAAAAGAAAATAAGTCAGTATACTGAAGAGATATCTACATTCCCATGTATATTGCAGCACTAGTCACAATACCTAAGATTTGGAAACAACCAAAGTGTCTGTCAACAGATGAATAGATAAGAAAATGTGGTACCTATACACAGAGGAGAACTACTCAGCCTTAGAGAAAATGAGATTTTGTCATTTTCATGAAAACATGGATGAAACTGGAGATCACTATGTTAAGTGAAATAAGTCAGGTGCAGAAAGACAAACGTTGCGTGTTCCCATTTATTTGTGGGAAATAAAAATTAAAACAATTGAACTCATGAAGATAGAGAGTATAAGGATAGGTACCAGAGGCTGGGAAAGGTAGTAGTGTGGGAGGATGGTTAACAGGTAGAAAAATACAACTAGTTAAAATGAGTAAGATCTAGTATTTGACAGCACAACAGGGTGACTACAGGCAACAATAATTTATTGTATATTTTGAAATAACTAAAAGTAAAATTGGATTGTTTATAACACAAATAATGAATACATGCTTGAGATGATGGATACCCCATTTACCTTGATGTAATTTTTTTTTTTTTTTTTTGAGATGGAGTTTCACTCTTGTCACCCAGGCTGGAGTGCAATGGCACAATCTCAGCTCACTTCAACCTCTACCTCCCAGGTTCAAGCGATTCTCCTGCCTCAGCCTCCCAAGTAGCTGGGATTACAGGAGCCCACTACCACGCCCAGCTAATTTTGTATTTTTAGTAGAGATAGGGTTTCACTACGTTGGCCAGGCTGGTCTCGAACTCCTCACCTCAGGTGATCCACCCTTGTCGGCCTCCCAAAGCACTGGTATTACAGGTGTGAGCCACCACACCCTGCTCCTGACATGATTAAGTACCGTATGCCTTCAGCAAAGTATCTCTTGTTCCCCATAATATATATGCCTACTATATACCTGTAAAAATTAAAAATAACCATTTTTCAAACATGCATACTTGTTATTTTTTCAACTTTTATTTTAGATTCAGGGAGAACCTGTGTAGGTTTGTTACCTGGGTATATTGCATGATGCTGAGGTTTGAGGTACAAATGATCCTGTCACCCAGATGCTGAGCAGAGTAAACAACAGTTTTTCAAACTTTTCCCTCTAGTAGTCCTCAGTGTCTATTGTTGTCATATTTATGTCCATGAGTACTCAATGTTTAGCTTCCACTTATAAATGAAAGCATGTGGTATTTAATTTTTCTTCCTGCATTAATTTACTCAGGATAATGACCTCCAGCTGCATCCACATTGCTGAATGGGACATAATTTTTTTCTATTCTATGACTGCATAGTATTCCATGGTGTATATATACATTGTCTTTGTCCAGTCCACCATTGATGGATACCTAGATTGATTCCAGATTTTTGCAGTTGTGAATAGTGCTGTAATAAACATCTGGGTGCATGTGTCTTTTTGGTAGAGGGATGTATTTTCTTTTGGATATATACCCAATAATAGGATAGCTGGATCAAATGGTAGTTCTAAGTTTTCTGAGAAATCTCCAAACTGCTTTCCAGAGTGTATGAACTAATTTACTAATTCTTGAGAAGAGGGTAAAGTGAACTTGTTTCATCATATAAAAATTAGGGTGAAAAATATAATAAAAATACTTTCTTAACTTATGAATACTATAAAATACTTTCCTAACTTATGAATACTGTAAAACTATAGTGTTATATCAACTATAGATATAATTATACATATATAACTATACATGCTAAAAAGTTTTGATACAAATGATGTTTATAAAAACAACTTGTGTACACAAGTAAATTCTTATGCTGTTTTATAGTTTTGGGTTTCATTTAACAGATTAAACTGTCACACGAGTAGTTATATCAGACACAATGTACCCTGCAAGATGGACAACATTTACACTGATTTCATTCATATTCATTGAGACAAGTTTCCTGATTATGCACTTTGAAGATTGTAGTTAGGCTTACTACAAAAGTTGTTTAAAAACTTTTATTTTTTGTGTCATCTTGTCATGGCCCAGTAACAAACTGTTCATAGACTTGCATCAAACCACAGACCACACTAAAAGTCCTATGTGATCTGTATAGAGTTGTTGTTGTTGTTGTTTGTTTGTTGCATTTGACTTCATTTGTGTGATAGAGAGCCCCCAGGTGGTATTTGATGTAGTAAAATAAACATAACTCACATGTATGATATTTTTAGATTTAGATAAATTCATTCTATATTAGATTTAAAGTATGTAGGAAATTGATATTTGCTTCTCCATTCAAGATTCTTGCATGTGACGGCATATCTGAGTTTGCTGGACCACTCTATTAACATGACAACTTGTTTTTGCAATTCATGTTCATATTTTTTTATTTAGAATATTACCTCTTTAAATACACATTTATAAGCATTATGATGTTCCAATTCTGCATTCTGTTCTGTTATTTGCTCTTTTTGATGACTTTCTCACATACTATATTGATTCTTCAATTGACCAGTAATTTTTGTTTGTGAGTCCCTGTTCAGCTGATCTTATTCAATGAAAATCCCAAAGTACCCAAGTTGAACTTGAGCTTTTGTATTTACATGTGCTTCTTTCAGGTTTCTAAGGTAGT
>NW_022312348.1:4911-15870 GCF_002776525.5 Piliocolobus tephrosceles | reverse complement strand
GCAAAAGATAATTTAGATGACCATCAATAAAATTTTTCCATTCATTCACAGTAATGGATGTTGAAAAGTAAAATATCAGGCAGACTGGTGAACATTAAAGAAATCAGGACTAGAATGTAGCAGTTGTTCATTGTACACCTTGCTGTCTCAACTACTGACAGTGGGAGAGTTCACTTCTCTCTCTGATCTTAACTTTTGTTTTCTGTAACTGTATTGGGATTAGATGATTTCAGACTTTTAAAAAAATCTGGATCTGGTGTTTTATGATTTCATGATTTTAAGATGCTGATAAATTTTAGTCACTGTTATTCTAATAGGAAGAAAATTTCAATAAAATAGGCCCAGAATGGTACATGCTTTAAGCTGTTTTTAAATGTTGAAACAAGATTCTAGAACTCATACAGAAGGAGGTTGTTTGCACCTTCTGTCTTTAAACTAGTTTTTCTCTGTTGTAACTCTTTTAAAAATAGATTTTATTTGGACAGTTTATTACATACATTTCAAAACTATGAAGATATAGAAAACCATTATGTAGAAGTTACTGAAGTGGATTATACAAGTTGAGGCTAGTCTTAAATTTTGTACACTGTCTCATTATAAAATCTAAATGGCTTAAAATTAGATAGATATAGAATTCTTTCTGATCACTTATGGCCATGTTTGACCCTACTGATTGTTCCTTGATTATCTCATCCTGCTCATTTAGAAGTCACCCTGATATGCTTGAAATTCCCCAGACTTACTGCCCTGTCCAATACTTGCCTTAGCACACAGTGTTCTCTTTATAGCGATGCTTTATAGGAACACACCTTCTCGTCTTCTTAATCAAACCATTCTTTTACAAATTTTCAAGAAGAAATCTCCTTTAGAAAATTCTCCCACTCTCCAACTCAACTCTATCATGAAGTGGATAGGTATCCTTCCTTTGTGTTCTTTAGTACACTGTATTAGCTCTACAAAGGAGCTCCATGACAGCAAAAATTGTGTCTGTACATCTTGTTTTCCTAGCAGCTAGTGCAAAGACTGAATATTAACATATATTTGTTGCATGGATAAGAGTTAATATTTCTATCTACCCACCCCATTCATCCATCTTCCTCAAAGAGTATGAAATGATGTCTAAAGTAAGTACCTAAGAAAAGATAAGTAGCTATTTTCTTTCTATTTTCTCCTCCATATCCAGGTTCCCATATGACTCTTCCACTTCTGCTACTACTACTAATGATAATAACATCTTAATTGAATCTTTCTACTTATCAGAATTGGTCCTTATGCTGCATCAGCACATTCTGGCTCGCTCCAATAAATGTTTCCATTAATTTATTCATTTCAATCTGGTTGAGATTCTTTGTATTTCCCTTTCAAGATATTGTTTCTCACTCTTTTTTTAAATTTAATTTTATTTCATTTCCACTCTTAATATAAGAAAATATACTTTGTTTTTTGACAACATGATTGAAGCATAATTAAAATATAATACATTTCAAATATACATCTAAAGCTACCACCACAACCAAGATAATGAATATAGTGACCACCCTTGTATTAGTCTGTTCTCACAGTGCTGTAACATACCTGAGACTGGTTAATTTATGGAGAAATGAGGTTTCGTGGACTCACAGTTCTGTGGGCTCTACAGGAGGCATGGCTGGGGAGGCCTCACAAAACTTACAATCAGGTCGGAAGGCTAAGGGAAAGCAAGCATGTCTTCACATGGCAGAGCCGGGGAGGGAGAAAGAGTGAAGGGTGAAGTGCTACACATTTTTACACAACAAGATCTCATGAGAACTCACTCACAATCACAAGAACAGCAAGGAGGAAGTTAGCCCACATGATTCAATCACCTCCTACCAGGTCCTTCCCCCAACATTGGGATTTACAATTTGACATGAGATTTGGGTGAGGGTGCAGAGTCAAACCATATCATGCTACTCGTGGACCCTCTGAAATCTCATATCCTTCTCACATTTCAAATCACAATCCTACCTTCCCGACAGTGCCCCAAAGTCTTAACTAATTTCAGCATTAACTTTAATGTCTAAATCCCAAATCTCATCTGAGACAAGCCAAGTCCCTTCCACATATGAGGCTGTAAAATCAAAAACATATTAGTTACTTCAAAGATACAATGAGGGTACAGGCATTGGGTAAATGTGTCCATTACAAAAGGGAAAAAAATTGACCAAAACAAAGGGGCTACAGACCCCATGTAATACGGTTTGTTTCTGTGTCCCCACCCAAATCTCATCTTAAATTGTATTCCCATAATTCCCATGTGGGAGAGACACTGTGGGAGAGATGCAGTGGGAGATAATTTGAGTCATGAGCACGCTTTCCCCCATACTGTTCAAGTGATAGTTAATAAGTCTCACAAGAGCTGACGATTTTATCACGGGTTTCCGCTTTTGAATCTTCCTCACTTTTCACTTGCTGCTGCCATATTAGAAGTACCTTTCACCTCCCGCCATGATTCTGAGGCCACCCCAGCCGTGCAGAACTGTAAGTCCAATTAAACCTCTTTTTCTTCCCAGTCTCGGGTATGTCTTTATCAGCAGTGTGAAAACAGACCAAAACAGTAAATTGGTACCAGTAGAGTGAGGCATTGCTGAAATGATACCTGAAAATGTGGAAGCGACTTTGGAATTAGGTATCAGGCAGAGTTGGAAAAGTTTGAAGGGCTCAAAAGCTGGCAGAAAAATGTGAGAAAATTTGGAACCTCCTAGAGGCTTGTTGAATGGCTTTGACAAAAATACTGATAGTGATGTCAAAAATAAGGTCCAGGCTGATGTGGTCTCAGATGGAGATGAGGAACTTGCTAGGAACTGGAGCAAAGGGAATTCTTGGTATGTTTTAGCAAAGAGACTGGTGGCATTTTGCCCCTGCCCTAGAGACTTGTGAACCTTTACATTTGAAAGAGATGATTTAGGGCATCTGGTGGAAAAAGTTTCTAAGCAGCAAAGCATTCAAAAGGTGACTTGGATGCTGTTAAAAGCATTCTGCTTTAAATGAATCAAAGCATACAAGTTCAGAAAATTTGTAGCCTGACAATGCAGTAGAAAGGAAAATCCTATTTTTTTGAGGAGAAATTCAAGCTGGCTGCAGAAATTTGCATAAGTAACAAGGAGCTGAATGTTAACCCCCAAGACAATGGAGAAAATGTCTCCAGGCCACATCATAGGTCTTCATGGCAGCCCCTTCCATCACAGACTTGGAAGCCTAGGAGGGAAAAAATGGTTTTGTGGACTGGGCCCAGTGTCCCTATGCTGTGTGCAGTCTAGAGATTTGGTGCCCTGTGTCCCAGCTGCTCCAGCCACAGCTAAAAGGGAACAAGGTACAGCTTGGCACACGGTTTAAGAGGGTGCAAGCCCCAACCCTTGGCAGATTCCATATGGTGTTGAGCCTGCAGGTACATAGAAGTCAAGAATTGATGTTTGGGAACTTACGCCTAGATTGCAGAAGATGTATAGAAATACCTGGATGCCCAGGTAAATGTTTCCTCCACAGGCGGGGGGGCCCTCATGGAGAACCTCTGTTAGGGCAGTGCAGAATGGAAATGTCAGGTGGGACCCCCCAGACAGAGTCCCTTCTGGGGCACTACCTAATGAAGCTGTGAGAAGAGGGCCACTGTCCTCCAGACCCAGAATGGTACATCCACAGACAGCTTGCACCGTGCACCTGGGAACCTCAGACACTCAATGGCAGCCTGTGAAAGCAGCCAGGAGAGGGGCTATACCCCTGCAAAGCCACAGGGGCAGAGCTTCCCAAGACTATGAGAACATACCTCTTGCATCAGCAAGACCTGGATGTGAGACATGGAGTCAAAGATCATTTTGGAGCTTTAGAATTTGACTGCCCTGCTGGATTTAGGACTTGCATGGGCCCTGTAACCCCTTTGTTTTGGCCAATTTCTCCCATTTGGAATGGCTATATTTACCCAATACCTGTATCCCTCTTGTATCTAGGAAGTAACTAGCTTGCTTTTGATTTTACAGGCTCATAGGCAGAAGGGACTTGCCTTGTGTCAGATGAGACTTTGGACTGAGGACTTAGGGTCAATGTTGAAATGAGTTAAGACTTTAGACTTTGGGGGACTGCTGGGAAGGCATGATTGGTTTTGAAATGTGAGGACATGAGATTTGGAGGGGCCAGAGGCAGAATGATATGGTTTTGCTCTGTGTCCCCACCCACATCTCATCTTGAATTGTACTCCTATGACTTCCATGTGTTGTGGGAGGGACCCGGTGGGAGATAATTTGAACATGGGGGCGCTTTCCCCCATACTGTTCTTGTGGTAGTGAATAAGTCTCATGAGACCTGATGGTTTTATCATGGGTTTCTGCTTTTGCATCTTCCTCATTTTTCTCTTGCCACTACCATGTAAGGAGAGCCTTTCACCTCCTACCAGGATTCTGAGGCCTGCCCAGCCATGTGGAACTATAAGTCCAATTAAACCTCTTTTTCTTCCCAGTCCCAGATATGTTTTATCAGCAGCATGAAAACAGACTAATACATCATGCACGTTCAAAACCTAACAGGGCAGATATTAAATCTTAAAGCTCCAAAACAATCTCCTTTGACCCCCTGTCTCACATCCAAGCCACAATGATGCAAGGAGTGGGCTTCTAAGGCCTTGAGCAGCTCTGCTTCTGTGGCTCTGCAGGTTACAGCCCCCGCAGCTGCTTTCCCTGACTGGTGTTGAGTGTCTGCTGCTTTTCCAGGTTTATGGTGCAAGCTGTCAGTGGATCTACCCTACTGTAGCCCGAAGGATAGTGGCTGCCTTCTCATAGTTCCACTGGGCAGTGGTGGACTCTGTGTGGGGATTCCAATCCCACATTTCCCCTCAACACTGCCTTAACAGAGGTTCTCCATGAGGGCTCCACCCCTGCAGCAAATTTCTGCCTGGATACACAGCTGTTTCCATACATCCTCTGAAATCTCAGCATAGGTTCCCAAAGCTCAACTCATCTTCTGTGCACCTGCAGGTCCAACATCACATGGAAGCAACAGAGGCATGAGACTTGCACCCTTTGAGTCAATGACCCAAGCTGTATCTTGGCCCCTTTTAGCCACAGCTCGATCTGGAGCAGCTGGGATGCAGGGTGCCATGTCCTGAGGCTAGACAGAGCAGCAGGGGCCTGGACCTGGCCCACAAAACCATTATTCCCTTCTAGGCCTCCAGACTTAAAATGAAAGGGGCTGCTGCAAAGGTCTTTGAAATGACCTGGAGGCATTTTTCCCAGTTGTCTTGGCTATTAACATTCAGATCTTCTTTGCTTGTGCAAATTTCTGAAGCTTTGAATTCTTCCCCAGAACATTTCTGTTTGTTTGTTTGTTTGTTTGTTTCTACCATGTTTCTGGGTTGCATATTTGCTGAACTTTTATGCTCTGATTCCCTTTTATACAGACGTTCTTCTTTCAGGTAATTTGTTTATGCAAATGAAAGTTGGCTTTTAGAAGCAGCCAGGTCACTTATTGAACACTTTGCTTCTTAAAAGTTTATTCTGCTAGAAACTCTAAATCGTCTCTCTTCAAAGTCCCACAGATCTCTAGAGCAGGGGCATAATGCCAGCAGTCTCTTTGCTAAAGCATAGCAAGAGTGACCTTTACTTTAGTTCATAATTAGTTCTTCATCTCCATCTGAGACCACGTGAGTCCGGACTTTCCTGTCCATATCACTATCAGCATGTTGGTTACAACCATGCAACAAGTCCCTAGGAAGTTCCAAACTTTCCCTCATCTTCCTGCCTTCTTCTGATACCTCCCAACTGTTCCAACATCTGCCTGTTACCCAGTTCCATAGTTGTTTACACATTTTCATGTATCTTTATAGCAACACCACACTTCTCCTGTTTTAATTTTCTGTATTAGACTATTCTCACACTGACATACAGACATACCTGAGACTGGGTAATTTATGGAGAAAAGAGGTTTAATTGACTTACAGTTCTGTGGACTATGCAGGAGGCATGGCTGGGTAGGCCTCAGAAAACTTAAAATGGTGGAAGGTGCAGGGAAGCAGGCACAATATTCATATGGCAGAGCAGGAGAGAATGAGTGAAGGGGGACGTGCTACACACTCTTAACTCACTATTACAAGAACAGCAGAAGGAAATTTGCCTCCATGATCCAGTCATCTCCCACCAGGTCTCTCCCACTATTTGGGAATTAAAATTCAACATGAGATTTAGTTGGGGACACAGAGCCAAACCATATCAACCATCAAAAGTTAAAACATTATATTTCATACACACACATATATAAATGAAATATGCTAGTGGATAGATATTATTTCCAGAATAAAATAATGTTAAGAAGAAAAGCAGGTTAGGTCTCTGTGCAAGCATTAAATATGATGGCTCTGATGATAGAGTCGGGACATTCACAAACAGTGTGATGTATGCAAGTGACTGAATCTCTCAGAATCTGTTTACTCAGCTGCAAAATCTGTATACTAGTAGTACTTACCTTGAGTTTATAATAAGATGTTATCTGGTAAATCTTCATCAGAGAAAGCACTTAGAATCACATAACACATTTAATGATGACACTTCACCCCAAATATGCTGAGTGATAGGAAAAAAAAAAAAAGGAATGAAAGAGAGTGGATCAATTGGCAGAAAACCTATATCACCCCAGAGCTCATGGCTACTCCCTAGAATCCCATCTGACCCCTTTTGGGAGGTGTGATGAGGTGCCTCCTTTTAAACATAGTTTCTTTTTAGTAACCAAAAGATAAACTCTTACTAGAGATATTATTATACCTTTGTATGTCTTAATTATTGTGATAATTACAGACATATATTGGACCTACCTTGCCTAATATTAGAATCTGTGTGGCTTTCAACACTGTCTCTTATTTATTGAAAAAAATACAAGTAATATGTATTTTGAAATGTTTGTACCAAAATTAGCTCCTTCAGTGAAATTTGTGCTGTCACTAAAATAATAGAGCAGAGTGCATTATTTTGCACTGCATTATGTAATGAAGACTTCTCTCTTTACTTTGCGACCATTACGTCTAGGGGGCCATCTAACACCTTGATGTCTCCGTATTAGATAGCTGAGTGGTTTCCCTGAATTATTTGTACCATTTTATTTCTTGAAAATCTCTGTGGACAGTTTTCAACAGAGCACATTTAATGGTAAATGAATCTCTGGGGAGAAGAGGGGAAGATGAGAAAGTCGTTTGATAAAAAATAAAGTGATGCTTTCTATCTTCAACTCTATTCTTCACTGTTTTTCCATGTAGAAGTGGTAGACAGAATTATTAAATGACTTAAGAGACGTTATTTATTTGTGATGGCAGGTGAGAGCAGATGCGATGAGAAGGAAAAGCAAGAGTGATAACTGAAAGAGTGGGAATTCAGGTAGGGAGTTTAGAGGGTGAGTTGAACCTAGGAAGGGCTAAGAATAAAATATCACTTGTGGTGATTTCATGTACTGAACATAATATATAAATAGGGGCCAAATTATTAAACATAAACATATATGGGTGAGTATATTATGAGTGATACTTTTTGATCCTTCAACATTTTCATATTTTTCAAATTTTCTAAAATACTATTACTTGTGAAATAAAAGAAAAATTATATACAACCCTTCACTTAAAATACTTTAGAAACAATTTCACACCCAATTTAACTTTAAGCTAGCCTGAATTTTACAGAGAAAAAAATAATTTTAAAAATGTAGAGTTTAAAAAGAAGCCCTCTCTTATTTCATTAACTATGAAGACTTATTAGAATACATTGTTATATAATTTCTAGTCTAGAAAGGACATTGAGAGGTCATCTACTTCATGTCCTTATCATCACACAAGATGCCTCTTAAATTATCCAAGAAAGATTAGAATCCATCCCGTTTTAGACCTTTTGAGAACTTGCCATGTCTTTGCTGGTACTTTTTAGCACTTAATAATGTTTTGTTGTCAGAATATTTTAAATTCTGTGTTTAATAGTAACCTGGAAAAAGGAATTTTGAAAGACTGACTGATTTGGAAAGCAGAGAATACTCTTAGCACTGAAGCACAATCTCTGAATTGCTTTTATCCTTCAAAGTCAGGTGAAATTACTACAAAGACTCAATGATTGATTTCTATCTCCTTAAATGCAGTTTTTCTTCCATTAAGAAAGTGTTCTCTCATTCAGCAGTGCTTGCTTCCCATGGGATTAGCATCCTCACTGGGAAGAGCATGGGAAACTCATGAGGCAGCACCATTGACCATGCAGCAAGCATTTGCCAGGCTCAGTACTAGGCTCTTTTGGCATGCATTTATGTTGTTCTGAAAACATACTCTAACATATATATTTTTAATCCCATTCTACAAACTACTAGGCCAAGTATCTATTTGATCTTCAGCTTCCCTTGTAGGAAATACTTCCATAGTGGCCTCTGGTCAAAAGAGAATCAAAAGGAGTTAATTCTTCACAGCACTCATAGTGTTCCTCACATAATATGACTTTCCCAGTGGTCACGTGTGCTCACAGTGGACTCAGTTTAAAACTGGCAGAAATTATGCATCTGTCAACGCCCGGCTAAATACCACTTCTTCTCTGTGGCACGTTTACTAAATGTTCTCACCACGCTGAAAATGTCTTTTGGCCATCCTCAAATATGTAATTCTAATTTATGGACTGTAACAATGAACCTCAATTCTTTTCTGAGAGCTGGGGCTACCAAATATCTACTTGTGACTTCAGAACCATACACATATTTCATATTTGATGGATGGATTATGAGTGATTTTTTTCATCCTTCAACATTTTTGTATTTTTCAAATTTTCTAAAATACTATGTATTACTTGTGAAATAATAAAAAAAAATTATATGCGAGTTGAATAAGTGACATGAGAAAGAGAAAAGTAGCCCATGATGGCCCAGGGCAGGCCTGGCACTCACAGATTGGCTTTGCTGTGTTCCTGTTGGATATGAAGCCACAGAACACCAACATCAGACAAGGGCACTCAGTGACTCTGATGAATCAAGACAAAATCATAACATTGCTTAAACCACAAAAACGGCCAAATATCCCCCATCCTGGCTCATATGAGTAATTAGTGTTTCTCTTAGAATCACAGCTTCAGCTTCTCTGTGTTTTTCTCACTTTCGAGGTAAAAAATTTTTAAGATACTCAGCATAGAATAACCCATATTGTGACAGCATCCATCCAGAGTCAAACCCTATTTCACTGAGTCCTCATCAAGATCACCTAACACAAACCTGATTACTATTTTAAGTCCTGTTAACACTTTCTTTTGTGATACCTCACCAGTCCCCATTGTTCAATTATTTGTGTGTTCCTAGTGGCATTGGTTGAAGGGCGTTAAGAGAATGATTGAATGAATGAATGACATTTATCCATATAGACATGATTATTTATATTAAACTCTAAGATCTGTGTAATCAGGGATGCCACCTTTCTCCTCTATCTCTAATATCTCACTTAAAAGAGTCATAGAATAAATGTGGAATAAACAAAATAGTCTTGAGACTTTTGCTGCCTTTGTTAGTCCACTATCTGCTAGGATCACTCTGTGGAAGGTGCATTCTATGCCATTGCCACTGTATTTTAACATTTACTACCCTTTTATGATCCTGATATTGATAAAAACTAGGCAACCCATATACATTACTTTGAAAAAAATCAATGTAGTGCTGTTATTCTAAAAAAATAAAAATAATTTATAATAAATCAAAGTATATCCAGTAAATCCAGTAAGAAAATGCTTAGAATAGCTACAGTAGGGATCCAGGTGTTTACAATAACTTAGAAAAAAATGAGTTTAGATTTAAGAAATGTAACGTAATATTTAACACTGAATATTACCACTTTTTCTTTGACATTTTAAAAATAAACACCAAATAAATGCATTTATTTTCATACAAAGAATCACATAAAAGTTACAGTATCTACTATATAGGTTCGTTGTATTGAAAATTCAAATAGGAGTGATGCTACATTCAGTGGCATAATTTTCCAAATTGATTAATAAAATCTTGATTATGCCTTTAAAAATAATGAATAACTTTACCTTAACATTCATGATTGTTGTAGTCCTAGAAATTTTAATATAAATTAAATTCATGAAAATATTTGTGTTTACTTGTACAGCAGAGTTACGTTATTGACTCCAAAATGTATTAATATATATGTATATGTATATACATTTTTATAGGGACCATCTGGTGGGAATTCACATTTATGTAAAATGTAGCATTTCACTTTTGTGTAGAAGAGTCCTACACATTGCACAGTATCTAGAATGTCTGACACTTGCCCATTTGATGCCATATATTGACCTCAAAGATGGTGTCAGTCAATATTGGCCCCATAAATTTCTAGACCACCACCTCTACAAAGTCCTACAATTTCCAAAATACTTGGGCCTATGAACTCTCCTTATTCCTTCTGACCACTAAAGAGACCATAGATTTGGGGTGATGAAAAGGACATTGAATCACCATAGTCTTCCTAAAACCCCATAATCTCAGCCTAATTATGATTAAAACATCAGGCAAATCCAAACTGAGGGGCAAACTACAAAATAGTGAGCAGTACTCCTTTCAGCTGTCATGAAAACCACGGAAACATGGAGAAACATAGACAGTATGGCAGAGACTAAAGGGCATATGACAGGTAAATGGAATGTGGTTCTCTGGATGAAACTCCCGAACAGATAAAGGACATTGTTGGTAAAACTGGTGAAATCTCAGTTAAGTCTGGGGTTTGGTTAATAGTAATAGGTCCATGTTGTTTTTCTCATTTTGTCAAACATACATGGGCCACAGAAGATAACATTGTTGGAAACTGAAACTGGACACTAGGTACATGGAAACCACTGTTCTATCATTGCAACTGTTTGGGTCAACCTGAAGATTTTCCAAAATAAAAGTTGATTAAAAATATAAGCACATGCCTGTAATCTTGGGAGACTGAGACAGGAGAATCACTTGAACCCA
>NW_022312348.1:666-4811 GCF_002776525.5 Piliocolobus tephrosceles | reverse complement strand
ATCTCAAAATAATAATAATAATAATAATAATAATAATAATAATAATAATAAATAAGTGGAGATTACACCTGATCTAATTACCACCCTGGCGGCAAGCTAACTAACTAAATTTAAAGTTTGTAACAGTCCTCAAAGCTATACAGAATAATTATGCAAAATATTTTAGAAACTATTTTATAAAAGGGTAACCCATGACTATGCATTTTAGAAAGTGAATTTACGCTGTATAAAAGCTGACATTTATAGGATATCAAAATAGCTTAGAGATGTAATCAGTTCAATGGAAAAAGTTAGAAAGACTAGCTTGTTTAGAATCTCCTGGCAGGGACAATAAAGCTGTTTAAGTGACTAAGCATCGTTATTACTGCTGTATATACAGCCACTGCTTCTTTAGTGTAGTGCTATTGAATTTTTTGCCATGCTACAATCATAATATAATTATTTTGAAAGTATTACATCATAGCAACAGGTTCAAGCCAACTTTTAGCAGTGGAATTGTAGGATCAAAAATGTGTGTATATTTTTTAGAACTTAGTGTGAACAGTATTGACAAAATGCCCACCAAAAGTGTTCCATTAATTTAAACTCCCAATTTTAAAAGACCATTGATGTTAGCTTAGGATGTGAATGTATGTAAAATATATTAAGCCAGTCTACCTTATTTATACTTAAAAAAATTAACATGTTTAAGTATGCTCAATCCAAAATTACTAATGTCAATCTATGTTTTAATTCAGTGTAATATTTTAATCTACTTAAAATGACAAATTGGGAGTCATAAATTCAATCAAAGAAAAAAAAAAAAAAACGCTCCTTTTCCTGAAAGCAAAAATTTATTCTACCTGCACATGTTTTGGTTTTGCAAACGTCGTTTTTCCCTTTTCTTGATGACTGTCATTTTATAATGACTTTAATGATAAACCTCATTTGTAATCATCGCTAATTTGCGGTTATATAGCCTGGTTATGATATGTATCAACAATGACACATAATTGCTGTGTCTTGGGATTCATTAATGGAACAACATCATCTCCTCTGTTCAGATTTTCAGAGGGACCTTAGTTCCCTGGGTGAGGTTAATATTTTTTTCTTTTTTCTTTTTTTTGTTTTTTGAAACAGAGGCTCAATCTGTTGCCCTGGCTGGAGTGCAATGGCATGATCTCAGTTCACTGCAACCTCTACCTCGTGGGTTCAAGTAAATCTCCTGCCTCAGTCTTCCATAGCTGGGATTACAGGGGCATGCCATCACGCCTGGCTAATTTTGTATTTTTAGTAGAGACAGTGTTTCACCATGTTGGCCAGGCTGGTATTAAGCTCCTGACCTCAGGTGATCCGTCTCCCTTGGCTTTCCAAAGTTCTGGGATTACAGGCATGAGCCACCCGTGCCAGGCCAGGTGAGGGTAATTCTATCTCAACTTATCATCATGTGAAATTAAGAGTAACAATAATTTTAAAACCCAGTCTTCTAAGATAGCATTTGAAAAATGCAAGGAGAATATCCCATTGAGAAAGCGGAGATGATTGAATGACAAGAACAAGTTTAACTGGCTAGTTCTATAGAGATGTTATAAAGCAGTAGTCCTCCAGAAACTTATTTGGAAAACAGGTTTCCTTTTTTGCACACGTATTTATAAAGCATTGATGGCTACAGAGTTCTTTCATATACATTTTCTTCATCTCGGCTTCGTAACCCTAGGAGATGCCAATTTCTCTGCAGTTATTTTACGGAAGAATTTATTGTATGTGTTCTCTTAGAGGTAAAGGATTTGTGGAAATGGTGCAGTGGGACCCTGGAAACATCCCTTAAATACTCAGTAGACTGCTACTTTCCTAACATAACAACACGCCATCTGTCAGACAGAATTTGTGTGAAGAGAGAATAATAACATTTCATTTACTGCATACACCAGGAGAGCTGATACATCTTCTTGAGGCCATGGATGTTTTTGGGAACAGTTTCAGTTTACATTTTATTTGTGAAGATAGCTGTCAGGAGGCACATTGGAAGCAGTCAGTGGTGTGTCATCACAATGCCGGCTGCTCACCGCACACCACGGCAAGGGAGAACACTGCATGTGTGAGATGGGAACACTGGGCCAGAGGGCCAGGGCCAGAGCGACAAGGGTGTTGAGCCAGTTTTCCTAAGGGCCACATGCTTGCGATATTTTAAGGAAAAACATAAAGGAGAGAAAGTAGGTGTGGTAGATAGATTTAGTTCAATTTATTTCGCTCCTTAAGTTCCATTCTGAAGGCATGGCAGTAGCAACATTGACAAGTAAAATTGTTGATTATTTGTCTTCAGGGACTCAGTGCAACAGTGAAAATATTGAACACATGTGATGAGAAAGGTAATGAGCTAGATAATGGTCACATTCTGATGAGTATGGTAGGCTCTCTGCCCTTGAGGGACTCACAGCCTAGTGAAGAAGTCAAGAAACCAAAATAGGCAAGTCCAAGAAAATCTATGATGTATGCACCTAAAAGTATATGTCCTATGGGAGAAGTTTATTTCACTCAACCCAAGGCATTGGAAAATGTTTTCTAAAAAAGATGATATCTGAGCTGAATCTGAAGGACAAATATGAATGAAGTTGGATGAGCACTGGAGGCAGAAATCATGCCAGAGGCAGAGGCAATGCCACAGATAGACATTCTGCCTCCTCCTCCTCATCAAAGTCACTATCATAGAAATAATAATGCTAATACTAATAATAGTATTTAGGACTTGGCAAATATTTTATAAGCATCATTTTATTTTGTTTTTAATTTTTAAAATAGATTTAGAGGGTACAATTATAGTTTTGTTACATGGATATAGTAGTGGTAAGTCTGTGCTTTTAGGGTAACCATCACGTGAATTTGTGTACATTGTAATTTTGTAATTTTCATCCCACACCTCATCCCACCCTCCCACCCTCTCATCCTTCTCGAGTCTCCAGTGTCTATTATTCCACACTTTATGTCCATGTATACACGTTATTTACCTCTCACTTATAAATGAGAATGTGGTATTTCATGTTTTGTTTTGAGTAATTTTACTTAAGATAAAACCTTCAGTTCTGTCGTGCATGGTGGCTCACACCTATAATCTCAGCACTTTGGGAGGCCGAGGCCGGTGGATCACTTGAGGCCAGGAGTTAGAGACAACCCTGGGAGATATGGGGAAACCCCATCTCTACTAAAAATACAAAAACTAGCCAGGCATGGTGGCTCACGCCTGTAGTCCCAGCTACTCAGGAAACTGAGGCTTGAGAATCCTTTGAACCTGGGAGGTGAAAGTTGCAGCAAGCCAAGATCTCACTACTGCACTCCAGCCTGGGTGACAGAGACTCCATCGCAAACAAAACAATGACAAAAACCCCTCCAGTTCCATTTATGTTGCTGCAAAAGGCATAATTTCATTCTTTTTATGGATAAGTAGTATTCCATTGTATATGTATAACACATTTTTTGAATCCAATCATCTGCTGAAAGTAGGTGCATTAGTACTCCTGTGCATTGAAAGAGAACTGAACTTCAAGAGATGAAGTAATATAGCCAAGAAATAAGCACTCAATAGTTGGGTTTGAACTTATTTAAATTCACACAGTCTGACTCAGAATATGAATTCAAAATCACTACACTATTCTGCCCCTGCACGTATCGTGTCTGTGTGTTTGGGCAGCGGGGGCGAGGAAGCAGAGTGTGGCTAGCAATTTGCTATAAGGCAGAGTGTAGTAGGAGCTGGAGCAGAGAAATATGTGGAGATCAGGTCATATTGATCTAAAGAGTTTAAAGTTGATAGAAAATGAGGAGGGAAGCATGATGTATTTTAAGTAGAAAAGGTAATATTGGCTTTCAATAGCCATTTGCTTGAAGCAGTTTTTATTTTAATGTTTTCTTTTTGGTGCTAAGGACAGCAAATTGCTTTATGAAACTAAATTTACATGGGTGTTCCTTC
Source organism: Piliocolobus tephrosceles (assembly GCF_002776525.5). Taxonomy (NCBI): domain Eukaryota; kingdom Metazoa; phylum Chordata; class Mammalia; order Primates; family Cercopithecidae; genus Piliocolobus; species Piliocolobus tephrosceles. The sequence goes on along the minus strand of NW_022312348.1, from coordinate 871 downwards.
TAAAATTTAATATAATTTAAGCCAGAAAATACATTAACAATAACCGCTGTTATAAGTCATAAAAAGTCCCAGTAAATAAAGTCATTATAGGATTGAAGATGCATCTTGAATAATTTGATCTTAAATAATAACCACATTTAAAAGTAAATTTAATGCATAACTTTAAAATAGATTCAAGAATAAAACTAGTACCATTAAGATTTTT
>NW_022312348.1:0-566 GCF_002776525.5 Piliocolobus tephrosceles | reverse complement strand
CATAAACTCCTAGGTAGCTATTGGCAAGATTGTATTTATTTGTCCAAAATTGATTATAAACCACTCTCTATGAGAACTAGTGCAACATACAACTGATCCTTCCTACTATGATTCTTGTGTTTGTGAATTCACATTCTTGCCAAAATGTATTTAGAACCCCCAGATCAATACTCTTGGTTCAATCATGATCATTTATTGATATTTGCAAAATGGCAAAATGTCTGAGGTAAGTAAAACTCACCTTCCGGCTGAAATAAGAAGACCCCAAGTTTTCTTATTTCAGCTGTCATACTATAGGCATGTGTCCTTTTTTGCAGGCTATTTACGGCTATGTTTTTCACATTTTTGTGTTTCCTGTTAGTGATTTCCTGTCTGAAATATCCAAGCATAGTGCTGAAGTTTCATCTCGTGTTTCTGTGCACAAGAAGTCTGTAATGTGCCTTATGAGGAAAATATGTATGTTAGATGAACTTTATTCAGGTATGAGTTACAGTGTTGTTGGCTGTGAGTTCAATACTAATGACTCAACAATACATATTAAATGAGGTATCTTCATACTGAAACAT
>NW_022312347.1:10535-10753 GCF_002776525.5 Piliocolobus tephrosceles | reverse complement strand
CGGCGGCCTTCGCTACCACGCCACTTACTCTTCAGAAGCCGCAGCTGCGAGCTCCGTCGCCGCCGCTGAGGCAGCCGCTACACTCCTTCCGGTCCTGCGGCGGCGTCACCTCGCGCCTGCGCACAGCGCCCCCTCCCGACTAAGGACAGGAAGAACCATAGAGGCACTCCGGGTGCTGTGGAGGAGGGACCCGGGGGCTCACCACAGAGAGGGCCGCC
>NW_022312347.1:8709-10525 GCF_002776525.5 Piliocolobus tephrosceles | reverse complement strand
GGTGCTGTGGAGGAGGGACCCGGGGGCTCACCACAGAGAGGGCCGCCAAGCCGCCCCCCCCCCCCCGCGGCGGAAGGAGGAAAGGAACGAGCCCCCCCCCCCCCATCCCGGACCTCACAGGAGCCGCCATCTCCCCAGAGCTTGAAAGGGTATGGGGCAGGTGGTTGTGGACGTTTACTCGATATCTACTTATTTGCCCTAATTCTTTTGGCAAGTCATTCATTCATTCTGCAGATATATTCTGTGGATTTCCTGTGGACCACGCACTGTTCTAGGATTTGGGGAAATTAAGAGTAAAGTGGGTCCCGTGGCTGGGCACAGTGGCTCACGCCTGTAATCCCATCACTTTGGGAGGCCGAGGCGGGCGGATAACTTGAGGTCTGACGTTGGAGACTAGCCTGGCCAACGTGGTGAAACCCCTTCTCTACCAAAAATAAAAAAATTAGCCGGGTGTGGTGGCGCATGCCTGTAATCCCAGCTACTTGGGAAGCTGAGGCAGGAGAATCACTTGAACCTGGGAGGCGGAGGTTGAGGTGAGCCGAGATCGTGCCACTGCACTTCAGCCTCGGCAACAAGAGTAAAACTCAGTCTCAAAAACAAAACAAAAAAAAAAGCTGCACAGTGGGCTGGACCATGAGGATGGTAAAAGAGTCTTCTGCCAGGTTCCTGGAGTGGACTCAGCTGTGCAAACAGAGACACACGTGCAGTAGGTTGTTACAATAAGAACCTCCCTCCCCCATCATGCCTTCCCTGTATCTATGCAATTTACAATGTGACTTTGGCATGCTTCCCAAAAGAGATGGGGCCTATATCTTCCCTCCCATTGAATCTGAGCTTGCCTTGTGATTACTTTGCCAGTGGAATGCAGCAGAAGGGATGCTGAACTACTTCCGGGGCTCGGGTTTGGTTTGGTTTTGTTGAGGCAGGGTCTCACTCTGTTGCCAAGGCTGCAGTGCAGTGGGGTGATCTTGGCTCACTGCAGCCTTGACTTCCTGGGCTCAAGTGATGGTCTCACCTCAGCCCCTCAAGTAGCTGGGACTACATGCTTGTGCCACCAGTCCTAGCTGTTTTTGGTTTTATTTTTTTATTTTATTTTTTTTAGACGAAGTCTCACTCTGTCGCCAGGCTGGAGTGCAGTTTCGCGATCTTGGCTCACTGCAGCCTCCACCTCCCGGGTTCAAGTGATTGTCCTGCCTCAGCCTCCTGAGTAACTGGGATTACAGGTGTGTGCCACCACTCCCGGCTAGTTTTCTGGCCACGCTGGTCTTAAACTCCCACCTGCCTCGACCTCCCAAAGTGCTGGGATTACAGGTGTGAGCTACCACGCCTGGCCAGAGAAACTGATATTCTTTTGTAATAGTGTTTGGCCCCAATATTCTTTGGAATCTGAAGTTTGCTGTTGAATGAGAAAGCGGGAAGGAGTTCCATGTATTCAGGCTTCTATGTTGTTTTTCTACACAGGGTTGGGCCTGGTTAGTTAGTTCCAGGTGATCCTCTGTGGTGCTGTTTGGCCCTAGTGTTCTTTGGAGTCTGAGGAGGTTTGACCTTTAAAAATCCAACTGCCAGCCGGGCGCTGTGGCTCACACCTGTAATCCCAGCTAATCGGGAGGCTAAGGCACGAGAATTGCTTAAACCTGGGAGGCAGAGGTTGCAATAAGCTGAGATCACTCTACTGCACTCCAACCTGGAAGGCAGAGCAAGACCCTGTCTCAAAAAAAGAAAAAAAAAGAGAGATTATAAATTCGAGTTGCAGAGTTACAGAGGCACTGTTTCTTTCTTTCTTTCTTTCTTTCTTTCTTTCTTTCTTTCTTTCTTT
>NW_022312347.1:0-8699 GCF_002776525.5 Piliocolobus tephrosceles | reverse complement strand
CTTTCTTTCTTTCTTTCTTTCTCTTTCTTTCCTTTTCTTTTCGCTCTTTGTAGTCTCTGCCTCCCAGGTTCAAGTGATTCTCCTGCCTCAGCCTGCCGAGTAGCTGGAACTAGACGCCCGTCACCACACCTGGCTAATTTTTATTTTTATTATCATTATTTTATTGAGACGGAATCTTGCTCTCTTGCCAGGCTGGAGTGCAGTGGCATGATCTTGGCTCACTGCAACCTCCACCTCCCGAGTTCAAGCAGTTCTCCTGCCTCAGCCTCCTGAGTAGCTGGGACTACAGGTGCACGCCGCCATGTCCAGCTACTTTTTGTATTTTTAGTAGAGACAGGGATTCACCGTGTTGACCAGGCTGGTCTTGAACTCCTGACCTCAAGTGATTCACCCACCTTGGCCTCCCAAAGTGCTGGGATTACAGGTGTGAGCCACCATGCGCAGCCTGGAGAAGCATTGTTTCAATGAAGGTAAATGACATGGAGGTCCAGGTTCCCTATTTATGTAACTTATTTTGCCCTCTGGACAGAGGCTTTATGTAGAATATGCCATCTCCATTGCATAACGGATTGCTGCTTTACTCATTCAACATTATAATTTGATGGTTCTCATAACGCATAGCTGCAGTCTGGTTGTCTCTTGATGCCCCGTGGTCAAGTGCTTATCTCCACCAGTACCCTGTGGCATGCAAAGAGCTGCATTCTTTTTTTTTTTTTTTTGAGAGGGAGTCTCACTCTGTCACTCAGGATGGAGTGTGGTGGCGCGATCTCGGCTCGCTGCAAACTCTGCCTCCTGGGTTCACGCCATTCTCCTGCCTCAACTTCCCAAGTAGCTGGGCCTACAGGCACCCGCCACCACGTCCAGCTATTTTTTTTGTACTTTTAGTAGAGATGGGGTTTCACCATATTAGCCAGGATGGTCTCGATTTCCTGACCTCGTGATCCGCCCACCTGGGCCTCCCAAAGTGCTGGGATTACAGGCGTGAGCCACCGCGTGCCCGGCCAAAGAGCTGCATTTTGAATCATAAATGTGCTAAAAAATGGGGCTTTGTTCTATAATCCTCAGCGTCTCCACTGTTTTCTTTCTTTCTCTCTCCTTTCCTCCCCTCTCCTCCCCCTCCCCTTCCACCATCCCTCCCTCCTTTCCTCCCTTCCTCCCTTCCTCCCTTCCATCCTCCCTCCCTCCCTCCCTTCCTCCCTTCCTCCCTTCTTTCCATCATCCTTCCCTCCCTTCCTTCCATCCTTCCCTCCCTCCCTGCCTTCCTGCCTTGCTGTCTTCCTGTCTTCCCTCATTCCTCCCTTCCTTCCTTCCCTCCTTCCTCTTTTCTCTCTTTCTTTCCAGACAGGGCCTCACTCCGACTCCTAGGCTGGAGTGCAGTGGTAAAATCATGGCTCACTGCAGCCTCCACTTCCTGGACTTAGGTGATCCTCCCACCTCAGCCTCCTGAGTAGCTGGGACTGCAGGCATGTGCCACCACACCCAGCTATTTTTTTGTATTTTTTGTAGAGAAAGGATTTCCCTATGTTGCCCAGGCAGGTCTTGAACTCCTGGGCTCAAGCTGTCCTCTCATCTCAGCCTCCCAAAGTGCTGGATTACAGGCTGAGCCACCATGCCCAGAGCTGCAGCTTTTCTATTACAGCTTGCCAGAGACTCCACATACCATTGTTATCTCTAGCACCATGGCATCTTCCGTTGGTATATGTGGCACCGTGGGATATACCACATAATGTGGCTTTAGGCGGCGGGGCCATCTAGAGCACACCAGAACCTGCTGCAGAGCTCTCTCTCAATCAAGGGAACACCAAAAAATGCCATCCTAGGCTGGGCGCGGTGGTTCATGCCTCTAATCCCAGCACTTTGGGAGGCCGAGGAGGGTGGATCACCTGAGGTCAGGAGTTCAAGACCAGCCTGGCCAACATGGTGAAACCCCTGTCTCTACTAAAAATGCAAACAATTAGCTGGGCATGGTGGTATGCACCCAGCTACTCGGGAGGCTGAGGCAAGAGAATCGCTTGAACCTGGGAGGCGGAGGCTGCAGTGAGCCGAGATCACACCACGTACTCCAGCCTGAGCGACAGTGCAAGACTGTCTCAAAAAACAAAAACAAAATCAAATGCTATCTGGGGCCAGGCATGGTGGCTTACACCTCTAATCCCTGCACTTTGGAAGGCCAAGGCTGATGGATTGCTTGAGGCCAGGATTTCAAGGCCAGCCTGGCCAATATAGCGAGATCCTGTCTCTATTTTTTTTTAAAAACATACTGCTGACCTAGAAGTCTAAAAGAAAAATGTTTTTTAAAAAAACACCGTAAATAAATAAATAAATAGATAGATAGATAGATAAATACAACTGGCCTACTGCGGTGGCTCACACTTGTAATCCCAGAACTTTGGGAGGCCAATGTGGGCAGATCATTTGACGTCAGGAGTTCGAGACCTGCTTGGCCAACATGGCGAAACCCCATCTCTACTAAAAATACAAAAATTACTCGGGCGTGGTGGTGGGCACCTGTAATCCCAGCTACTCTGGAGGCTGAGGCAGAAGAATCCCTTGAACCTGGGAGGTGGAGGTTACAGTGAGCCAAGATTACACCATTGTACTCTAGCCTGGTGACAGTGAGGCTCTGTCTCAAAAAAAAAAAAAAAAAAAAGTCTTGCGAGAACAGGGAAAGGAGACTGGCTTTGGGCTTTTATGGTGGTTGGTGGGTGTGACTGGGTGAGGGTTTGTGTGCACTCAGGGGCTTGTGTGGTTTAAACCTCCCATTGGCGGCAAAGGAGGGAGCACTGAGGCTTCTTATCAACTTCCCCAGGTGTCAGTCACAGGGGAAGAGGGAAAATGATATGTGAAAGCCTTCAGCACTATGTAAGATTTGGCCGGGCGTGGTGGCTTACACCTGGAATCCCAGCACTTTGGAAGGCTGTGGCAGTTTGGGAGTTTGAGACCAGCCTGGCCAACATTGTGAAACCCCATCTCTACTAAAAATACAAAAATTAGCTGGTGTGTTGATGCATGCCTGTAATCCCAGCTATTCGGGAGGCTGAGACAGGAGAATTGCTTGAACTTGGGAGGTGGAGGTTGCAGTGAGCTGAGATCACACCACTCTACTCCAGCCTGGGTGACAGAACTAGACTCCATCTCAAAAAAAAAAAAAGATTCTTCAGTCTCTTTTGATCTTCCTGTGCCCGCTTTATGGCGCCTGGAGCTGCTCACGTTCAGATTTGCCATGGGCGTTGCTCCCCTATGTCTCAAGATGCAAAGATATGTCTCCTTCCTCGTCACCTAATCCTGCTGGCTCTCTCAGGCTCATCTGCAGGAGACCCCACTCAAAAGTAGAGTCTGGCCGGCCACGGTGGCTCATGCCTGTAATCCCAGCACTTTGGGAGGCCGAGGCAGGTGGATCACCTGAGGTCAGGAGTTCAAGAACAGCCTGGCCAACATGGCGAAACCCTGTCTCTACTAAAAAATACAAAAATTAGCCAGGTGTGGTGGCGGGCGCCTATAACCCCATCTACTCGGGAGGCTGAGGCAGGAGAATAGCTTGAACCTGGGGGTTGGAGCTTGCAGTGAGTCAAGATCATGCCACTGCACTCCAGTCTGGGTGAAAGAGCGAAACTCCATCTCAAAAATAAATAAATAAATAAATAAATAAATAAATAAATAAATAAATAAATAAAGGGGGGTCTTCTTCAGAAGATATGTTTGCATGATTTCCATGAGGAATGCATGTGCCCTGTCCCTTTCTTCCTAATGCTCACTGCGTCTTTTTTTTTTTGTAACAGACTTTACTTTTTCAGGCCAGTTTTAGATTCATAGCAACATTGAGCAGAAGGTACAGAGAGTTCTCATATGTTCCCTGTCCCTGCTAATAGCCTTTCCCATTATCATCTTCCACCAAAGTGGTACATTTGTTACAATTGGGGAACCTACACTGACACATCATTTTAACCCGAAGTCCACAAGTTGCATTAAGGTCCGTCTTGGTGGTGTGCATGTCACAGGTTTGGATAAATGTGTCATAACATGCATCCACTGTTACAGCTCTCTCAGAGGAGTTTCCCTGCCTGAAAAATCCTCCATGCTCTGCCTCTTCGATCTCTCCCTTCAGTCCCTGGCAATCTTTTGTTTTCAGACCCTGGCAACGGTTCCTTTTACTGTCTCCATAGTTTGGCCTTTTCTAAATGTAATATAGTAGGAATCATACAGCATACAGGCTTTTCATTTTGTTTTTTCCTTGAGACAGAGTCTCGCTCTGTCACCCAGGCTGGAGAGCAGTGGCACCGTCATAGCTCACTGCAGACCTAACATCCTGGGCTCAATTGATCCTCCCGCCTCAGCCTTCTGAGTAGCTGAGACTATGGGTATGTGTCACCATGCCTGGCCAAGTATTCTGGATTTTTTTTTTTGAGATGAAGTCTCACTCTTGTCCCCCATGCTGGAGTGCAATGGTGCGATCTCGGCTCACTGCAACCTCTGCCTCCTGGATTCAAGTGATTCTCCTGCCTCAGCCTCTCAAGTGATGGGATTACAGGGTGCCTGCCACCACGCCCAGCTAATTTTTGTATGTTTAGTAGAGATGGGGTTTCACCATATTGGCCAGGCTGGTCTTGAACTCCCGACCTCAGGTGATCCATCTGCCTCGGCCTCCCAAAGTGCTGAGATTACAGGCGTAAGCCACCGTGCCCTGCCGTGTTCTGGATTTTTGTCATCCTGATAGGTTTGTAGTGGTATCTCATTATTTTAATTTGCGTTTTCCCAATGACATATCATGTGAAGCATCTTTTCATATGCATATTTGCCACCGGTGTATCTTCTTTGGAAAGATATCTCTTAAGGTCTTTGGCCCATTTAAAACTCAGGTTTTTTTTCTATTGTTGAGTTTTAAGAGTTCTTGGTATGTTTTGGTTAATAGTCCTTTATCAGCTCTATCTTTAGCAAATATTTTCTCCCAGTCTGTGGCTTGTCTTTTCATTCTCTTGACAACATCTTTCAGAGAGAAGAAATTTTTGAATTCAATGAAGTCCAACTTATCAATTCCTTTTTTTTTTTTTTTGAGATGGAGTTTCACTCTTGTTGCCCAGGCTGGAGTGCAATGGCACGATCTCAGCTCACTGCAACCTCCACCTCCTGGGTTCAAGCGATTTTCCTGCCTCAGCCTCCCAAGTAGCTGGGATTACAAGCACGTGCCACCACACCTGGCTAATTTTGTATTTTTAGTAGAGATGGGGTTTCTCCATGTTGGTCAGGCTGGTCTCGAACTCCCAACCTCAGGTTATCTGCCCGCCTCAGCCTCCCAAAGTGCTGGGATTACAGGCATGAGCCACCGCGCCCATCCCAATTCTTTCTTTCATAAATCCTACCTTTGGCATATCTAAAAAGTCATTGCCAAATCTGAAGTTACCTAGATTTTCTCCTATGTTACCTTCTAAAATTTTTATGGGTTTGAGCTTTACATTTAGGTCTCTGATCCATCTGAATTCTGTGAAGTGTGTAAGGTCAGAGTCTGGACTCAGTTTTTTGCATGTGGATGTCCAATTGTTCAGCAACATCTGTTAAAAAGACCATCTTTGTCTTTGCTCGCTGTATTGCCTTTGCTCTTTCGTCAAAGATTACTTGACTCTATTTATGTGGGTCTGTTTCTGAGATCTCTATTCTAGTCCATTGATTTTTTTTTTTTTTTTTAAAGAGACAGTGTTTCACCATGTTGTCCAGGGTGGTCTCATTCTCCTGACCTTAAGTGAATCACCTGCCTTGGCCTCCCAAAGTGCTGGGATTACAGGTGTGAGACACCACCCATTGATCTGGCCCATTGATCTATTTATCTGTTTTTTCAGTAATATCATACTGTCCTGATTACCATAGCTTTATAGTAAGTCTTGAAGTACCATAGTACTTTATCAATGTCTCTGTGCAATTCCACCACTGTTTTTTTTCTTGAGACGGAATTTTGCTCTTGTCGCTTAGGCTGGAGTGCAATAGCGCAATCTCAGCTCACTGCAACTTCCGCCTCCCTGGTTCAAGCGATTCTACTGCCTCAGCCTCCCGAGTAGCTGGGATTACAGGTGCCTGCCACCACGCCTGGCTAATTTTTGTATTTTTAGTAGAGACAGCGTTTCACCATGTCAGCCAGGCTGGTCTTGTACTTCTGCCCTCTGGTGATCCACCTGCCTCGGCCTCCCAAAGTGCTGGGATTCCAGGCATGAGCCACTGCGCCTGGACTAGTTCTACCACTTTTAACTTCGTGTATTTTGATGCTTTTGTTAGTTGCATATACATTAAGGATTAATTATGTGTTTTTGGAGAATTGACTCCTTTATCATTCTGTAATGTCCCTCTCTTTTTTTTTTTTTTTTTTTTGGACACAGGGTCTCATTCTGTCACCTAGGCTGGAGTACAGTGGTGTGACCATGACTCACTGAAGTCTGGAGCTCCCAGGCTGAAGTGATCCTCCCGTTTTGGTCTCCTAAGTAGCTGGGACTACAGGTATTCACCACTGTGACCAGCTGATATATATATATTTATATATATTTATTTATTGTAAAGACAGGGTCTTGCTATGTTGCCCAGGTTGATCACAAACTCCTGGGCTCAAGCAATCCCCCACTACCTTGGTCTTCTAAAGTGCTGGGATTATCGATGTGAGTGACAATACCTGACTATAATGCCCCTCTTAAGCTCCGATAACTTCCTTTGCTTTGAAGTCTGCTTTGTTTAGTATTATCATGGTATAGCTTTCTCCACTTTTTTATTTATTTATTTATTTATTTAGAGACGGCATCCCGTTCTGTTACCCAGGCTGGAGTGTAGTGGTCCCATCTTGGCTCGCTGCAACCTCTGCCTTCCGGGTTCAAATGATTCTCCTGCCTCAGCCTCCTGAGTATCTGGGACCACAGGCACACACCGCCATGCCCGACTAATTTTTGTATTTTTTCAGTAGAGACAGGGGTTTCACCATGTTGGCCAGGCTGGTCTCAAACTCCCGACCTCAGGTGATCTGTCCGCCTTGGCCTCCCAAAGTGCTGGGATTACAGGAGTGAGCCACCACGCCTGGCTGACTTTTTAAAAAAACACCTTCTACAAAGCTTTTGGATGGTTTTTGCATTTTATTATGCCTTGTAATTTTTTCCCTGATAACTGGACATAATTTATTGGTAAAAGGCGCTGCTATAGACCTGGGGGAAAGTGGTGGGAAGGTGTGGTGGGAGGAGAAGCCTCTGTAATAGTCCTCTGAGCAGGTCTGAATCTTTGTTTTAAAGTATTATTTTTTTTAAAGATGAGGTCTCACTATATTGCCCAGGCTGGTCTTCAACTCTTGAGCTCAAGCAATCCTCCCACCTCAACCTTCCAAAGCACAGGGATTCTGGGCATAAGCGTTTGTGCCTGGCCAGATTTTTTTTTTTTTTTTTTTTTGAGACGGAGTCTGGCTTTGTTGCACAGGCTGGAGTGCAGCGTTGTGATCTCAGCTCACTGCAAGCTCCTCCTCCCGGGTTCACGCCATTCCCCTGCCTCAGCCTCCTGAGTAACCGGGACTACAGGAGCCTGCCAGCATGCCCGGCTAATTTTTTTGTGTTTTTAGTAGAGACGGGGTTTCACCTTGTTAGCCAGGATGGTCTGATCTCCTGACCTCGTGATCTGCCCGCCTTGGCCTCCCAAAGTGCTGGGATTACAGGTGTGAGCCACTGTGCCCGGCCGTGCCCGGCCAGATCTTAATCTTTCAGTGAGCCTGTGCCTCCGGACTGGACTTTGTAAGTGCTTATTAACACCCCCAACTCACCGCTTACGCGGGACAGGATGGCTCCCGGGGCTGGGGTTGGGTTTTTCCCTTTCTCCAGGTGGACGGCTAGGGCCAGCTGGAGTTGGGGATTTTCCTTCCCCCAGGTCAGGGAGGCGCTGATGAAGCCCCCCAGGTTCGGCTGTGGTCAAGTAGTTTCTCCTGAGGGTTGAACTTGTTAAGAACAGAAAGCCCGGGCTTGTCTCTTTTCCCCTCCCCCTGCTGGAGGCACGAGGGGATTTTTCTCTAAGATTCACTCTGAGAACCTGGTTGAGCCCCTGAAGGTAAAACTCACAAGAGCACCGGGCGCCCTGTTTTGGTCCTCTCGTTTTTTTTTGTTTTTTTGTTTTTTTGTTTTTTTTTTTTTGAGACGGAGTTTCGCTCTTGTTGCCCAGGCTGGAGTGCAGTGGCAGGATCTCTGCTCTCTGCAAGCTCCACCTCCCAAGTTCACGCCATTCTCCTGCCTCAGCCTCCGGAGTAGCTGGGATTACAGGCGCCCACCACCACGCCTGGTTAATTTTTTGTATTTTTAGTAGAGATGGGGTTTCACCGTGTTAACCAGGATAGTCTTGAACTCCTGACCTCGTGATCCGCCCGCCTTGGCCTCCCTAAGCACTGGTTTTACAGTCGTGAGCCACCGTGCCCGGCCCTGCTGGGAGTTTTTGTGTCTCGGGCTTCTTCAGCGGGTACAGTAATTCAGCTCCTCAGCCGCTCTGCTCTTCCCACTCCTCTTCACTGGGTCCCGTGTGGGGCTTCTGCCCGTGGGTTTCTACTCAGGTAAGTTTTAATTTTCTGTATCCTCCTGTCTCTCCAAGTTTGCGGCCAGGAGTTTGCCCTGTGACCTCCCTCCGCGGACGGATCTCAGAGGAGTTGTTGACTTTTCAGTTTGTTCAACTATTTACTTGTGAACTAAGCGAGGTGACTTCCAAGA
>NW_022312346.1:0-11878 GCF_002776525.5 Piliocolobus tephrosceles | reverse complement strand
TGAATGGAAGTTCATTCCTGATTTGGCTCTCTGCTTGTCTGTTACTGGTGTATAGGAATGCTTGTGATTTTTGCACATTAATTTTGTATCCTGAGACTTTGCTGAAGTTGCTTATCAGCTTAAGAAGATTTTGGGCTGAGACGATGGGGTTTTCTAAATACGCAATCATGTCATCTGCAAACAGGGACAATTTGACTTCCTCTTTTCCTAACTGAATACCCTTGATTTCTTTCTCTTGCCTGATTGCCCTAGCCAGAACTTCCAACACTATGTTGAATAGGAGTGGTGAGAGAGGGCATCCCTGTCTTGTGCCAGTTTTCAAAGGGAACTTTTCCAGTTTTTGCCCATTCAGTATGATATTAGCTGTGGGTTTGTCATAAATAGCTCTTATTATTTTGAGGTACGTTCCATCAATACCGAATTTGTTGAGCGTTTTTAGCATGAAGGGCTGTTGAATTTTGTCAAAAGCCTTTTCTGCATCTATTGAGATAATCATGTGGTTCTTGTCTTTGGTTCTGTTGATATGCTGGATTACGTTTTGTTTTCATTGAGAAGCTTGCTAACAGAGGTTTCGCAGAATCTGCAATAGGACACACGGTGGCGCTCCGAGACCACAAATAACGTCATCTTCAAAAAGAGGCTTTCTGAGAAACCGCTTTGTGATGTATGAATTCAACCCACTGAGTTACAGCTGTATTGCGTGGGGCCGTTGGCTAACCCTGTTTTTGTGGAATCTGAGTACTGATATTTCGGATCCCTTTGAATCCTGCGACAAAAACGTGAAAGAAGCTTTCTGAGGAACTTCTTTGTGATCTGTGAATTCATCTCACAGAGTTACACGTTTCTCCTCAAGAAGCCGCTCGCTAAGACTGTTCTCGTGGAATTGGCAAAGTGATTATCTGGGAGCCCATGGAGGTCTATGGTGAAAAAGGAAATATCCTCAGATAAAAACTGGAAAGAAGCGTTCTGAGAAACTGCATTGTGACATGTGAATGCAACTCACAGAGCTACACTTTCCTTTTCATGGATCCGTTTGCTAACAGTGTTTCCTTGAAATTTGCATTGGGATATTTCTTAGCGCCAGGAAGCTTCCGATGAAAAAGGAAATATCCTCAAATAAACACTAGAAAGTAGCGTTCTGAGAAACTTCTTTATGATATGTGAATTCATCTCATATTCATCTCAAACTACTTTGTCTTCACGAAGTAGTTTGCTATCATTGTTTGCATGGAATCTGCAAAGTGATATTTGGGAGCCAATTGAGGCCCACGGTGAAAAAGGAAATATCCTCAGATTATAACTAGAAAGAAGCTTTCTAAGAAATTGCTTTCTAATGTGTGAAATCATCACACAGAGTTTCACCCTTCCCTTCTTGTAACAGTTTGCTGGCAGCGTTGTCGTGGATTCTGCAAAGTGAGAGTTGGGAGCTCATTGAGGTCTATGGTGAAAAAGGAAATATCCTCAGATAAAAACTGGAAAGAAGCCTGATGAGAAACTGCATTGCGATGTGTGAATGCAACTCACAGAGTTACACTTTCTCTTCAGTGATCAGTTTGCTAACACAGTTTTCTTGAAATCTGCACTGGAATACTACTTAGCGCTAGGCAGCTGACAGTGACAAAGGAAATATCCTCAGATAAAAAAGGGAAAGAAACTTCCTGAGAAATTGCTTTCTGATGTGTGAATTCATCACACAGAGTTTCACCCTTCCCTTCTTGGACCAATTTCCTAACACTGTTGACGTGGATTCTGCAAGGTGATATTTGGGAGCACATTGAGGGCTAGGGTGAAAAAGGAAATATCCTCACATCAAAACTGGAAAGAAGCGCTCTGAGAAACTGCATTGTGATGAGTGAATGCAACTCACGGAGTTACACTTTTCTCTTCAGTGATCTGTTGGCTAACACAGTTTTCTTGAAATCTGCAATGGGATACTTCCTAGCGCAATGAAGCTTACGTTGACAAAGGAATTATCCTCAGATAAAAAAGGGAAAGAAACTTCCTGAGAAATTGCTTTCTGATGTGTGAATTCATCACACAGAGTTTCACCCTTCCCTTCTTGGAACAGTTTCCTAACACTGTTGACGTGGATTCTGCAAGGTGATATTTGGGAGCACATTGAGGGCTAGGGTGAAAAAGGAAATATCCTCAGATCAAAACTGGAAAGAAGCGTTCTGAGAAACTGCATTGCGATGAGTGAATGTGACTCACAGAGTTACACGTTTATGTTCAGTGATCAGTTTGCTAACACAGTTTTCATGAAATCTGCAATGGAATCCTTCTTAGTGCAATGAAGCGGACGGTGACAAGGGAAATATCCTCAGATAAAAACTAGAAAGAAGCTTTCTTAGAAACTTCTTTGTGATGTGTGAATTCATCTCACAGAGTTACACTTACGTTTCATGGAGCAGTCCATTAACACTGTCTTTGAGGAACCTGAGGATGGCTACTTTGGATCGCATTGAGTCCTACGCTGATGAAGAAAATATCCTCAATTAAAAACGTGAAAGAAGCGTTGTGAGAAACTTTTTTTGTGAACTGTGAATGCATCTCACAGAGATACAACTTTGTCTTCACGAAGCAGTTTGCTAACACTCTTTTCGTGGAATCTGCAAAGTGATACCCATAGAGGGCCATGCTGAAAAGGGAAATATCCTCAGATAATAACTAGAAATAAGCTTTCTGAGAAATTGCTTTCTGATGTGTGAATTCATCACACAGAGTTTCACCCTTCGTTTCTTGTACCAGTCTCTTAGCAGTGTTCTCGTGGATTCTGCAAAGTGATATTAGGGAGCTCATTGGGGTCTACATTGAAAAAGAAAATATCCTCAGATAAAAACTGGAAAGAAGCTTTCTGAGAAACTGCATTGTGATGAGTGAATGTGACTCACAGAGTTACACGTTTGTCTTCAGTGATCAGTTTGCTAACACAGTTTTCTTGAAATCTGCAATGGGATACTTCTTAGCGCAATGAAGCTTATGGTGACAAAGGAAATATCCTCAGGTGAAAACTAGAAAAGATCTTTCTTAGAAACTTCTTGGTGATGTTTGAATTCATCTCACAGAGTTATACTTAAGTTTCATGGAACAGTCCATTAACACAATCTTTGAGGAACCTGAGAAGGGCTACTTTGGATCGCATTGAGGCCTACACTGACAAAGGAAATATCATCAGTTCAAAACGTGAAAGAAGCATTCTGAGAAACTTCTTTGTGATCTGTGAATTCATCTCACAGAGTTACAACTTAGTCCTCAGGAAGCAGTTTGCTAACACTCTTTTCGTGGTATCTGCAAAGTGATATTTAGGATCCCATTGGGGCCCATGGTGAAAAAGGAAATATCCTCAGATAATAACTAGAGAGAAGCTTTCTGAGAGATTTCTTTCTGATGTGTGACTTCATCACACAGAGTTGCACCCTTCCCTTCTTAAAACAGTTTGCTAACACTGTGGTCGTGGATTGTTCAAACTGGTATTTGGGAGCTCACTGAGGGCCATGGTGAAAAAGGCAATATCCTCAGATGAAAACTGGAAATAAGCCTTCTGAGAGACTGCATTGCGATGTGTGAATGTAACTCACAGAGTTACACGTTTCTCTTCAGTGATCAGTTTGCTAACACAGTTTTCTTGAAATCTTCAATGGATACTTCTTAGCGCTATGCAGCTGATGCTGACAATGGAAATATCAATCTGCATTGGGATATTTCTTAGTGCCAGGAAGCTTCCGGTGACAAAGAAAATATTCAAATAAACACTAGAAAGTAGTGTTCTGAGAAACTTATTTATGATGTGTGAATTCATCTCACGGAGTTACAACTTTGTCTTCACGAAGCAGTTTGCTATCATTGTTTGCGTGGAATCTGCAAAGTGATATTTGGGAGCCAATTGAGACCCACGGTGAAAAAGGAATTATCCTCAGATAATAACTAGAAAGAACCTTTCTGAGAAATTGCTTTCTGATGTGTGAATTCATCACACAGAGTTTCACTCTTCCCCTCTTGTAACAGTTTGCTAACACTGTTGTCGTGGATTCAGCAAGGTGATATTTAAGAGCACATTGAGGGCTATGGTGAAAAGGAAATATCCTCAGATCAAAACTGTAAAGAAGCGTTCTGAGAAACTGCATTGCGATGAGTGAATGTGACTCACGGAGTTACACGTTTGTCTTCAGTGATCCGTTTTCTAACACAGTTTTCTTGAAATCTGCAATGGGATAGTTCTTAGTGCAATGGAGCGGACGGTGACAAAGGAAATATCCTCAGATAAAAACAAGAAAGAAGCTTTCTTAGAAACTTCTTTGTGATGTGTGAATTCATCTCACAGAGTTACACTTACGTTTCAAGGAGCAGTCCATTAACACTGTCTTTGAGGAACCTGAGAAGGGCTACTTTGGATCGCACTGAGACCTACGCTGATGAAGGAAATATCCTCAATTGAAAACGTGAAAGAAGCTTTGTGAGAAACTTCTTTACGACCTGTGAATGCATGTCACAGAGTTACAACTTAGTCTTCACGAAGCAGTTTGCCAACAGTCTTTTCGTGGAATCTGCAAAGTGATATTGGGAGCCCTTTGGGGCCCATAGTGAAAAAGGAAATATCCTCAGATAATAACTAGAAAGAAGGTTTCTGAGAAATTGCTTTCCGATGTGTGAATTCATCACACAGAGTTTCAATCTTCCCTTCTTGTAACAGTTTGCTAGCAGTTTTGTCGTGGATTCTGCAAAGTGATATTTGGGAGCTCATTGAGGTCTATGGTGAAAAAGGAAATATCCTGAGATAAAAACTGGAAAGAAGCGTTCTGAGAAACTGCATTGTGATGTGTGAATGTAACTCACAGAGTTAGATTTTTCTCTTCAGTGATCAGTTTGCTAACACAGTTTTCTTGAAATCTGCATTGGGATATTTCTTAGCGCCAGGAAGCTTCTGTTGACAAAGGAAATATCCTCAAATAAACACTAGAAAGTAGCGTTCTGAGAAACTTCTTTATAATATGTGAATTCATCTCACCGAGTTGCAACTTTGTCTTCAAGATGCAGTTTGCTATCATTGTTTGCATGGAATCTACAAAGTGATATTTGGGAGCCAATTGAGGCCCACGGTGAAAAAGGAAATATCCTCATATAATAACTAGAAAGAAGCTTTCTGAGAAACTGCTTTTTGATGTGTGAATTCATCACACAGAGTTTCACCCTCCCCTTCTTGTAATAGTTTGCTAACACTGTTGTCGTGGATTCTGCAAGGTGATATTTGGGAGCACATTGAGGGCTATGGTGAAAAAGGAAATATCATCAGATAAAGAGTGGAAAGAAGCGTTCTGCAAAACTGCATTGCAATGAGTGAATGTGACTCACAGAGTTACACGTTTGTCTTCGGTGATCAGTTTGCTGACACAGTTTTCTTGAAATCTTCAATGGGATCCTTCTTAGCGCAATTAAGCAGAAAGTGACAAAGGAAATATCCTCAGATAAAAACTAGAAAGAAGCTTTCTTAGAAACTTCTTTGTGATGTGTGAATTCATCTCTCAGAGTTACACTTACGTTTCATGGAGCAGTCCATTAACACTGTCTTTGAGGAACCTGAGAAGGGCTACTTTGGATCGCATTGAGGCCTACGCTGATAAAGAAAATATCCTCAATTAAAAACGTGAAAGAAGCTTTGTGAGAAATTTCTTTGTGGTCTGTGAATGCATCTCACAGAGTTACAACTTAGTCTTCACGAAGCACTTTCCTAACACTCTTTTCGTGGAAACTGCGTAAGGATATTTGGGAGCCAATAGAGGCCCATGCTGATAAAGGAAATATCCTCAGATAATAACTAGAAAGAAGCTTTCTGAGAAATTGCTTTGTGAGGTGTGAATTCATCATACAGAGTTTCACCCTTCCCTTCTTGTAACAGTTTGCTAGCATTGTTGTCGTGGATTCTGCAAAGTGATATTTAGGAGCTCATTGGGGTCTATGGTGGAAAAGGAAACATCCTCAGAAAAAACTGGAAAGAAGCGTTCTGAGAAACTGTATTGTGATGTGTGAATGTAACTCACAGTGTTAGACTTTTCTATTCAGTGATCAGTTTGCTAACACAGTTTTCTTGAAATCTGCAATGGATACTTCTTAGCGCTATGCAGCTGATGCTAACAAAGGAAATATCCTCAAATAAAAAGGGAAAGAAGCTTCCTGAGAAATTGTTTTCTGATGTGTGACTTCATCTCACAGACTTACACTACTATTTCTTGGAGCCGTTTCCTAGCACCGGTTTCGTGGATTCTGAGAAGTGATATTTCGGATGGTTTTGAAGAGTATAAGGGAAAGGAAATATCCTCCGAGAAAGACCGGAATGAAGTTTTCTGGGAAACTGCTTTGTGATGTGTGAATTCATTTCACAGTGTTACAACACCCTTTCATGGAGGAGTTTGCTAGCACTCATTTTGTGGAATCTCAGAAGTGATGTTTTGGATATCGTTGAATCCCATGGCGAATAATGAAATATCCTCAGACAAATCTGCAGAGAAACCTTCTCAGAAACTTCTTTGCTGTGGGTGAATTCAACCCCCAGAGTTCCATCATTGTTTTCATTGAGAAGCTTGCTAACAGAGGTTTCGCAGAATCTGCAATAGGACACACAGTGGCGCACCGAGACCACAAATAATCTCAACTTCAAAAAGAAAGCGGTTTTCTGAGAAACCGATTTGTGATGTGTTAATTCAACCCACTGAGTTACAGCTGTATTTTGTGAGGCCGTTGGCTAGCACTGTTTTTGTGGAATCTGAGAACTGATATTTTGGAACCCTTTGAGACTATAGGGCCAAAGGAAATCTCTTGCGATAAAAACGTGAAAGAAGCTTTCTGAGAAACTTCTTTGTGATCTGTGAATTCATCTCACAGAGCTACAACTTAGTCCTCAGGAAGCAGTATGCTAACACTCTATTCGTGAAATCTGCAAAGTGATATTTGGGAGCCCATTGGGGCCCATGTGAAAAAGAAAGTATCCTCGGATAATAATAGAGGGAAGCTTTCTGAAAGATTGCTTTCTGATATATGATTTCATCACACAGAGTTCCACCCTTCCCTTCTTGGAACAGTTTGCTAACACTGTTGTCGTGGATTCTGCAAAGTGATATTTCGGAGCTCACTGAGGGCTAGGGTGAAAAAGGAAATATCCTCAGATCAAAATTGGAAAGAAGCCTTCTGAGAAACTGCATTGCGATGTGTGAATGCAACTCACAGAGTTACACGTTTCTCTTCAGTGATCTGTTGGCTAACACAGTTTTCTTGAAATCTGCAATGGGATACTTCCTAGCGCAATGAAGCTTACGTTGACAAAGGAATTATCCTCAGATGAAAACTAGAAAGAAGCTTTCTTAGAAACTTCTTGGTGATGCGTGAATTCATCTCACAGAGTTGTGCTTAAGTTTCGTGGAGCAGTCCATTAACACCGTCTTTAAGGAACCAGAGAAGGGCTACTTTAGATCGAATTGAGGCCTACGTTGAGAAAGGAAATATCATGGGTTCAAAACGTGAAAGAAGCTTTCTGAGAAACTTTTTGTGATCTGTTAATTCATCTCACAGAGTTACAACTTAGTCTTCAGAAAGAAGCTTGCTAACACTATTTTCGTGGAATCTGCAAAGTGATATTTGGGAGCCCATTGGGGACCATGGTGAAAAAGGAAATATCCTCAGATAATAACTAGAGAGAAGCTTTTTGAGAGATTTCTTTCTGATGTGTGACTTCATCACACAGAGTTCCACCCTTCCCTTCTTGAAACAGTTTGCTAACACTGTTGTGGATTCCTCCAAGTGATATTTGGGAGCTCATTGAGTGCTATGGTGAAAAAGGAAATATCCTCAGATCAAAACTGGAAAGAAGCCTTCTGAGAAACTGCATTGCGATGTGTGAATGCAACTCACAGAGTTACACGTTTCTCTTCAGTGATCAGTTTACTAACACAGTTTTCTTGAAATCTGCAATGGGATATTTCTTAGAGCAATGAACCTTACGGTGACAAAGGAAATATCCTCAGATGAAAACTAGAAAGAAGCTTTCTTACAAACTCTTGATGATGTGTGAATTCATCTCACAGAGGTACACTTACGTTTCGTGGAGCGGTCCATTAACACTGTCTTTGAGGAACCTGAGAAGGGCTACTTTGGATCGCATTGAGGCTTACGCTGAGAAGGGAAATATCATCAGTTCAAAAAGTGAAAGAAGCTTCCTCAGAAACTTCTATGTGATCTGTGAATTCATCTAACAGAGTTGCAACTTACTCCTCAGGAAGCATTTTGCTAACACTGTTTTCGCGGAACCGGCAAAGTGATATTTCTGAGCCCATTGGGGCCCATGGTGAAAAAGGAAATATCCTCAGATAATAACGAGAGAGAAGCTCTCTGAGAGATTGCTTTCTGATGTGTGACTTCATTACACAGAGTTCCACCCTTCCCTTCTTGGAACAGTTTGCTAACACTGTTGTGGATCTTCTAAAGTATATTTGGGAGCTCATTGGGGGCTATGCTGAAAAAGGAAATATTCTCAGATCAAAACTGGAAAGAAGCCTTCAGAGAAAGTGTGTTGTGATGTGTGAATGCAAATCGCAGAGTTACACGTTTCTTGTCAGTGATCAATTTGCTAACACAATTTTCTTCAAATCTGCAATGGGATATTTCTTAACGCAATGAAGCTCACGGTGACAAAGGAAATATCCTCAGTTGAATACTAGAAACAAGCTTTCTTAGAAACTTCTTGGTGATGTGTGAATTCATCTCACAGAGTTATGCTTAAGTTTCATTGAGCAATCCATTAACACCGTCTTTGAGGAACCAGAGAAGGGCTACTTAGATCGAATTGAGGCCTACGTTGAGAAAGGAAATATCATAGATTCAAAATGTGAAAGAAACTTTCTAAAAAACTTCATTGTAATCTGTGAATTCATCTCGCAGAGTTAAAACTGAGTCCTCAGGAAGCAATTTGCTAACAGTCTTTTTGTGGACTATGCAAAGTGATATTTGGGAGCCCATTGGGGCCCATGGTGAAAAAGTAATTATCCTCAGATCATAACTAGAAGGAAGCTTTCTGAGATTACTTTCTGATGTGTGACTTCATCACACAGAATTCCAACCTTCACTTTTTGCAACAGTTTGATAACACTGTTGTCGTGGATTCTGCAAAGTGATATTTGCGAGCTCATTGAGGGCTATGGTGAAAAAGGAAATATCCTCCGATCAAAACTGGAAAGAAGCCTTCTGAGAAACTGCATTGTGATGTGTGAATGCAACTCACAGAGTTACATGTTTCTCTTCAGTGATCCGTTTGCTAACACAGTTTTCTTGAAATCTGCAATGGGATAATTCTTATCGCAATGAAGCTTACAGTGACAAAGGAAATATCCTCAGAGGAAATCTAGAAAGAAGCTTTCTTAGAAACTTCTTGGTGATGTGTGAATTCATCTCACAGAGTTACACTTAAGTTTCATGGAGCAGTCCATTAAAACTGTCTTTGAGGAACCTGAGAAGGGCTACTTTGGATCGCATTGAGGCCTACATTGAGAAAGGAAATATCATCGGTTCAAAACGTGAAAGAAACTTTCTGAGAAACGTTTTGTGATCTGTGAATTCATCTCACAGAGTTACAACTTTATCCTCAGGAAGCAGTTTGCTAACACTCTTTTCGTGTAATCTGAAAAATGATATTTGGAGCCCTTTGGGGCCCATGGTGAAAAAGGAAATATCCTCAGATAATAACTAGAGAGAAGCTCTGAGAGATTGCTTTCTGATGTGTGACTTCATCACACAGAGTTCCACACTTCCCTTCTTGGAACAGTTTGCTAACACTGTTGTCATGGATTCTGCTAAGTGATATTTGGGCGCTCATGAGGCCTATTGTGAAAAAGGAAATATCCGCAGATCAAAACTGGAAAGAAGCCTTCTGAGAAACTGCATTGCGATGTGTGAATGCAACTCATCGAGTTACACAATTCTCTTCAGAGATCAGTTTGCTAACACAGTTTTCTTGAAATCTGCAATGTGATACTGCTTAGCGCAATGAAGCTTACGGTAACAAAGGAAATATCCTCAGATGAAAACTGGAAAGAAGCTTTCTTAGGAACTTCTTGGTGATGTGTGAATTTATCTCACAGAGTTACACTTAAGTTTCTTGGAACAGTCCATTAACACTCTCTTTGAGGAACCTGAGAAGGGGTACTTTTGATCGCATCGTGGCCTATGCTGATGAAAAAAATATCATCAGTTAAAAACGTGAAACACGAGGCGGAGCAAGAAGGCCGAGTAGGAACAGGTGGAGTCTCCAACTCCCAGCGCGAGCGACACAGAAGACCGGTGATTTCTGCATTTTCAACTGAGGCACTGAGGTCGTCTCACTGGGGAGTGTGGGACAATCAGTGCTGGTCAGCTGCTGCAGCCCGACCAGCGAGAGCTGAAGCAGGGCGAGGCATTGCCTCACCTGGAAAGCACAAGGTGGGAGGGAATCACTTTTCCTAGCCAGGCAAACTGAGACACACAACACCTGGAAAATCGGGTAATTCCCACCACAATACTGCGCTTTAAGCAAACGGGCACACCAGGAGATTATACCAACACTTGGCCAGGAGGGTCCCACGGCCAAGGAGCCTCCCTCATTGATAGCACAGCAGTCTGTGATCTAACTGCAAGGCAGCAGGGAGGCTGCGGGAGGCACCCCGGCCTTGCTGAGGCTTAAGTAGGTAAACAAAGCCGCTGGGAAGCTCGAACTGGGTGGAACTCACAGCAGTTCAAGGAAACCAGCCAGTCTCTGTAGACTCCACCTCTGGGGACAGAGCAGAGTTAAAAAACAACAGGGGAAGCAGCAGAGGGTTGTGCAGACCCTAACGACTCTGTCTGACAGCTTTGAAGAGAGCAGTGGATCTCCCAACACGGAGGTTGAGATCTGAGAACGGATAGACTGCCTGCTCAAGTGGGTCCCTGACCCCTGAGTAGCCTAACTGGGAGACATCCCCAACTCGGGGCAGTCTGACACCCCACACCTCACAGGGTGGAGTACACCCCTGAGAGGAAGCTTCCAAAGTAATGATTAGACAGGTACTCTTGCTGTTCAGCAAAATTCTATCTTCTGCAACCTCTGCTGCTGATACCCAGGCAAACAGGGTCTGGAGTGGACCTCAAGCAATCTCCAGCAGACCTACAGCTGAGGGTCCTGACTATTAGAAGGAAAACTATCAAACAGGAAGAACACCTATACCAAAACCCCATCAGTACGTCACCATCATCAAAGACCAGAGGCAGATAAAACCACAAAGATGGGGAAAAAGCAGGGCAGAAAAGCTGGAAATTCTAAAAATAAGAGCGCATTTCTTCCTGCAAAGGAGCACAGCCCATCGCCAGCAATGGATCAAAGCTGATCAGAGAATGACTTTGACGAGATGAGAGAAGAAGGCTTCAGTCCATCAAACTTCTCAGAGCTAAAGGAGGAATTACGTACCCAGCGCAAAGAAACTAAAAACATTGAAAAAAGGGTGGAAGAATTGAAAGCTAGGATAATTAATGCAGAGAAGGTCATAAATTAAATGACAGAGATGAAAACCATGACACGAGAAATACGTGACAAATGCACAAGCTTCAATACCCGACTGGCTCAACTGGAAGAAAGAGTATCAGGGATTGAGGATCAAATGAATGAAATGAAGCGAGAAGAGAAACCAAAAGAAAAAAGAAGAAAAAGAAATGAACAAAGCCTGCAAGAAATATGGGATTATGTAAAAAGACCAAATCTACAAGATTGGGGTGCCTGAAAGTGAGGGGAAAAATGGAACCAAGTTGGAAAACACTCTTCAGGATATCATCCAGGAGAACTTCCCCAACCTAGTAGGGCAGGCCAACATTCAAATTCAGGAAATACAGA
>NW_022312345.1:29890-30548 GCF_002776525.5 Piliocolobus tephrosceles | reverse complement strand
AAACAATTTCTGAAGATCCATCCTCCTTCCAGAAACCCAAGCCCATCATGCACCCCTAGATGTCTCTTGGTCACCACCATCAGAGCCCACCAACCACGGGCTTTCCCGCTGGCTTCTTTGCCTCATATTTGGCCCTGCTGGGAAGAGTCAATGACCTATGAATATTATCTTGTCTCTGAATAATGAGGACTTTTGGAGTGAAGCATTACTGGCAACCTGGGTTACAGCATATTTCAATGGCAATTTGGCTTGGAGGTTAGAAATTAAGTATTGTGCAGGTGCAGTGGCTCACACCTGTAATCCCAACACGTTGGAAGGCCAAGGTAGATGGATCACCTGAGGTCGGGAGTTTGCGACCAGCCTGACCAACATGGAGAAACCCCGTCTCTACCATAAAAAAAAAATAAATAAATTAGCTTGGCGTGATGGCGCATGCCTGTAATCCCTGCTACTTGGGAGGCTGAGGCAGGAGAATCGCTTAAACCCAGGAGGCAGAGGTTGCAGTGAGCAGAGATCGCATCATTGCACTCCAGCCTGGGCAACAAGAGCAAAACGCCATCTCAAAAAAAAGAAAGAAAGGAAGCAAGGAAGAAAGACAAGAAAGAAGAAAGAGAAAGAAAGAAAGAAAGAAAGAAAGAAAGAAAGAAAGAAAGAAAGA
>NW_022312345.1:14398-29880 GCF_002776525.5 Piliocolobus tephrosceles | reverse complement strand
AAGAAAGAAAGAAAGAAAGAAAGAAAGAAAGAAAGAAAGAAAGAAAGGAAGGAAGGAAGGAAGGAAGGAAGGAAGGAAGGAAGGAAGGAAGGAAGGATTGCTGTATAGATATTTGCTCACATGCTCACATTCTAGAGTGATAAACTCAGAGAATCCTTCCTATCTTTCCAGAAGTCATCTGGGTTATAAACCTATAAACCTACAGGGATGGCAATCTCACTAGAAAGTAGTAGTTTTTATTCCAGACCAAAGCAAACATTCTCTCTTCTCTCTCTCCTCTCTCCCCCTCCCCCCCATTCTCACACTCACCCTGGAAGGAAGAAGGGGCACATGTGCTAGCTATCCTATATAAGCTCCAAGATGTATAATGTGGGGCCCCCTCTCTGCAGTGCATTCTGGTGTATTTAGAGGTAAAAACATTGTACTACCCTAGGAGGAATATGAGAATAGAGAGTCAGCTCTACAATCCTACTCTGGTTGCTGCTATTGCTGCAAATGATTAAAACAGGCTGCTGTGATCCAGGGGTTTGGTGCATCTGTCACCACAGATATAGACATAGACATATAGATATGCATTAAAATGTGTCAGACTGACTTACTAACATGTAAGTAAAATCTCAGGCTCCTCACTATTTCAAACTTAGCGGTCCCCTGCCAGCTGAATTCCACAGAGTCATCTCTCAAACCTATCTCTGACCTGTTCTTTTCAAGCATGTTCCATGGCTCCCACTGCCCTCTGGATCAAGTCCAAGTTCTTTCATTTGACATTGGCATAAATCTCCACTCTGTGACTTGAATTCACATCCCAGAGAAGCCCACCTTGCTCAGCAGAAGCACATCAATGAAGTCCAAAGTCTTGGACTTTGCCTTGTCCTTGAGGAAATCATCAATACCCTGAGTGGGGAGGGTTCGGCGCCGCTCCTGGATGACGGCATCTGTGAAGTCATGCACCAGGCGGCAGGCCCTGCGGAAGCGCTGCCCATCAGGAGTGAGGTAATACACGAAGTCTGGGTACAAGAGAACATACTGGTTTCTTTCTTCTATAAGTGCACTGAGCTCCAAGATGGCGGCAATATATTCACTGGGCTTCCTGCATGAGGGAGGTAACAACTTAACATATGCAAAGTCCCAGGAGCACCTCTCACCAGCAGCTAGAAGTTACTGCCCACCAGGAAATTGAGTATCCGGAAACAGCAAGGAGACTTGACTCTCCAAACTCCCTTCTCTCCAGGCATCCCATCTCTGAGAGCTGCTTCCATGCACCTAGGTACCCAGAGCATAGCTTGGACACCATGCTTCTCTCCTGTCTCTGCCACCCAGTATCCAGCCTAGACGTTTCCTTCCAAAAACTGTTCACAAAACTCACAAGACCTCACTGTCTTCCAGCTTCTTCTGGCCCAGCCCCCACCATCACTGACTTGCATCCAACATCAGCTCCGTGTAGTGTCTACATGACAGGCAGACCTCCACAGAGCTTAGCTGTGACTGCACCTGTCATCGGTCCAACCCCCTTGAAAAGATTCCTGGGAACCTCCGGATAAAGTTCATGCCATTTTTCCTGATTTTCAGTGTCCTGGTATCTAGCCCCTGTCTACTTCCACAAACTCATCTCTACTGTCTGCTGCATACGCTTGCCTCATCCTAGTCTTCTTGCCTATACTCAAATATTTCTACCTACTTGAAAGGATCGTACTTTCTCTCTTCCCTTCCCCATCCTTCAAAGCCCAGCTAGGACACACAGAAAGTGCCTTCAGAAAGACACTTCTGGTTACCCCAGTCAGTCATCCTTTTCCAACCTACTCCCTTGGGTTCGTGGCCCAAGTTCTCAGGTCATAGGAAAGGACTCACTCCTGACAATTGCTTTCAAAGCTGAAGACACATTTCTGCAGACTGTCCAAGGTCATAAGGCTGATGTGCTCAAACATGTCCAGTCTGGCGCTGCTCTCTGAGGCCAGGCGCTGCCACTTGTCCTAGCCAGAGAAAAAAACAGAGTTGAAGCTGAGAACTGTCTCCTGTGAGCACCTTCCCAGACCCAAACACCAAGATGGCCCCCCCGCAATCATCCTCCTGGTCCTCTGCCCCAGGCACCCATCCCTAGGAAGGACCAGCCTTGGATAGGACCAGAAACTATTACTACTAGGAGATAAAGACTCATGGCTGGGAGTCGAGAGACCTGGGTTCAAGTCCCAGCTCAGCCTCCTATGGTCTGTGTGCTCTTGGTCAACCTCCTGCACTCCTGTAGGTCCCATCTATCAAATCTTCGGTAACAGTTAGGACATCATGCTTTGGGGCCAGATAAACCAGGATAGAATCACTGCCTCAGCACTCCTAGCTCACTTACTATCTGGTTGAACTTTGGCAAGCTCCCTAATCTCTCTGAACCTCAGTTTCATAGTCCACAATAGGGCAAAACCAACCAAAACCTCACAGGGTTATTGAAATTAAATTACAAAATATATATCATGGAGTTGGCAAATGGTACTGTTTCTAGGATATGGTGAGTGCTCGGTAAATGTTGGTTTTACTCATCTCCATTGCTATAAATTCATTTCAAAAATATCCCTGTTGTGGTAGGGGAACATTACACACTGGGGCCTGTCAGGGGGTTGGGGACAAAGGGAGGGAGAGCATAAGGACAAATACCTAGTGCATGTGGGGCTTAAAACCTAGATTACAGTTTGGTGGGTGCATGCTTACCTATGGCACATGTATACCCATGTAACAAACCTGCACATTCTGCACATGTATCCCAGAACTTAAAGCAAATGTGTGTGTGTGTATATATATATATGTGTGTGTGTGTGTATATATATATATACACACACACATATACACACACACACACACACCCTGTTATTCTTGCTTGGGCCATTTCTCAGGCTTGTGTTTGCAGAGAACAACATTGAGAGATAAGGCAATGACTGCTCCTGGACCAATATCAGGCTTGCTTCTGCTTGCTAAAAAAAGCAGATTCCCAGCCAGGCATGGTGGCTCACGCCTGTAATCCCAGCACTTTGGGAGGCTGAGGCAGGCGGATCACGAAGTCAAGAGATCGAGACCGTCCTGGCTAACATGGTGAAACTCCGTCTGTACTAAAAACACAAAAAATTAGCTGGACATGGTGGCGGGTGCCTGGAGTCCCAGCTACTTGGAATGCTGAGGCAGGAGAATGGTGTGAACCGGGGAGGCAGAGCTTACAGTAAGCAGAGATCACGCCACTGCACTCCAGCCTGGGCAAGAGAGTCCATCTCAAAAGAAAAACAAACAAACAAAAAAAAGCAGATTCCCTAAGTCTAGTGCTCCTTTCCTTCCATGCAATGTACTGCATGAGCAGGCAACTATTGAAACCTCTCTGTGGCACCCCATGGGATTTGGGTGGTTTGGAAAAATGATGCAAACCAAGAACATACTACTTGCTATGTTTATTTATGCCATGAGTAATAAATAGTCATTTGTCTCTGACCCAGGACTCTCGTATCTCCTTGAAGAATCCATGAAGTATTAACAAAGCTAGCTTATCAGCTTGCAACTAAGAAAAACATCCTAAGCACTTCACAAAATCCCAACTGCCAATTCTTCAATTCTCCCTGAATTGATACACTTTGCACTATGATTTTCCAGCAACTTCTATTAAGAAATGGACCCTCTTGTATGCCTCTTTGAGTCTGTGCTGACGTAAGCCTGGTTGAACTTTGAAACATTGCAGAAAGAATGTCCAGAGACATTGCAGTCTCCTTGCAGTCTCTCAGAACCCAGTCTATGCCATGTGAACAGCAGGGTGCATACTGGAGGCAGAGAAATACAAGGAGAAAAGTCCAGGTGTCAGAGCTGAGGCCATCCTAGATCAACCTGAAGCTGGTGAAGCCCCAAACAAACATGTGAATAAACTGATCCAGGATCAGCAAAACTGCTCACCTGACCCCCGGCTGCACATGTACCAAGAGTGATCCCATCCACATGCAGAAGAACCAGCCAACTGTCTCACACACTTGTTAGGTATCATAAACCCCTTATGGCTCCGAACCAGTGAGTTTTGAGGCAGTTTGTACTCAGCAATTGCTACTATGCAACCTTCATCTTTACTCTCTTGAGTTTGAAGGGTTTCTGTGAGAGAAACATGGAATCTCACACCTTCTGAGAGCTACTATGTGCCAGGGACATGAATCCACTACATCATGTTACCACCGTTTAAGTAGAGATTAATATTCCCATTTCACAGATAGGGAAACCAAGGCTCAGAGAGGAAGAGCACTGGCCCCAAAGCACAACCAAAATTGCAGACCAGATATGCCTGTGGTCCTTCCACCCCGAGGCTCCACTGGGACCCATAGTTCAAGGGACTCACGTGCATGATGTTCACAGTCTTGTTGAAAATCTTCATATAAGGCTTCAGGATGTTGAAATGGAAGGCAGGCGTCAGCATGCGACGGTGGCGGCTCCACTTGTCACCAGCACTCAGCAGGAGCCCATCCCCTAGCAGGGCAATCAAGAACAGTGGTCGAGGGCAGCACCCTCCCTTATCCCTAAATGACATCCCCAACCCCACTCACCTCAATTACTCACCCAGCCAGGGCTTCAGGAAGCCATAGAAAAACATATCCTTGGGTGCAACAGCAGCTGACATCATTGAGGACCATCAGGGGCCGTGGAGAGGGGTAAGAGAAGGACTTTGAGTATGGAGGAATGCTGCCAGCCAGGGCTGTGCACTTCCACTTTTCCCACCCAGCATAGCAGGAAAAAGGCCAAGGATAGAGGAAGAAGGGAGGATGGTGGAGGAAGGAGAGACCAGACCAGGTTGCAGTAGCACAGTAATAACACAGCATGCTCCAGCACACAATGACATATCTCCTACATGGTCCAACATGTTCTGCAACACCTGAGCATAGCTCAACACTCTACAGAATGCCTTTACAGGAATCTAGGACACCCTGTATGTCCCCAGCACTCTCTGCTATCTTCTGACATGGATCTGGGACCGGGGATATTGCCCTGACACGTGTTAACATTTCCTGACATGGCCAAAACACACATGACAAACCCTAAATCACACAACATGCTCTCCCATGAGCCTGAGATGGTGTAATATGACCTCTGTTTACTCCACTGACGGGTCCAGATAACTTTTAAATATGATGCCATTAATGTCCTAAACATAGCCCAGGTGTAACCAAGCCTATTCTTCAGGCCATAATTCAAATCTACCCTAAGACCTAACTCTACTAAGACTCAAATAGTACCTCACACAGTTCTCAAAGAGACCCTGGGTCCTACACCTTGGACAAGCGCCAAACATGGCCAAGACATGTGAAGCAGGATAAAAAGACAACCTCACACTACATCTCAGACAAGAACCAAAAAGACTCTGACATGCCCCAAATGTCCTCAGGCACAGCTGAGCCCCACACATGATGACTTCTCTGTGTGATCCCAGGTGGAAGCATATACCAGATACAATCAAATACAATGTAGAAAACATAGGCTATCTGTGGGACCCTTGGGAGAAAGGTGGGCTTTCTGATTGGAACTGGGCTTCTGAGACTCATCGTTGACACCATATGAAAAGGCAAAATGACACAGAGAATCATAAAATCAAGAGGAGACTGATGCCCAGTGATGTGGATTAATTGACACCTGGATCCAACTATGCCTGAAGACCACTCTCCCCAGACTTACAGCACATTGATTCTCTTTATTTGCTTAGACCACATGGGCTTGAGTTTCCATCACTCGCAACTAAAAGAGATTTCAGCAGTCAGAGAGAGCTGAGGACCTGCCCAGAGTCACTCATCATCTTGAGGTTACAGCCATAGTTTCTGTGGGATGCTGCCCCGCCCCTGCTTGGCTTGGCCTGTTCAAGGACTGGATGAGCAGACGGAAAGAAAGGGCCCCAGACTGGAGTGGGATCTCCTACTGGAGATTCCTGGGGCCTGGAGCAGGAGAACCATGAATAGGGTGGATGAGTGACAGGATGAGGTAGAAGGAATAAACTTACCAGAGGTGAACATCACATCAATCACAGCCCAGATTCTCCACCAGCCTCAAATCCTCCTAGTGCTATAGACTTAGGGACAGACAAGGTTGATGCCAGGCCTGACAGGGGGACCTGGATACTAATGATGTCCACTGCATCACCTTTCCCCTTGCTTTAACATCTTTTTACTCATTTTTCCAGCAACCCCTCCTCCAGGAAGCCTTCCAACCTGCCCCCAGGAAAGATCTTGTTCTCCCGGTTTCACACCCATCTCTTTCTTGCCAATTCCTGACTCCACGAAGTTTGAGATGTCTCTGTCCACACCCATTTCCTCAAGCATGGGGCTTCCTCGAGGATAGGGCCTTAAATTGAGGCTTCTTGGGGCCACAGTGGTGCCCAGAACACAAAAAAAAGGCAGAGACAGATGGCAGTGGAGGGAGGAGGTGCTGAGATGGGGGTTGGTGAATACATGAAGGAAAGAGGAACATGGCTGAGAAAGAAGCAGGACGAGGGCCCTGGGTCCTGCAGGGGCCACACAGAAGCTTGGGGAGGGGAGAGGCTAGAAGGCCTTTGATGTTTCCCAGCCCTTCCCCCTCAAAACACAAGCTCTGCATGGGTACCTGAGGCACTGGTGATAGGCCGGATGGTGTCAGGATGGCATAAAGTGAGGATGGGAAAGGCAGGACCCATCCAAAACTTAAAGCCTTGGGGATAGGTGGCCACCAGCTGGGTGAACTTCTTCACGCCCTCTTCCGTGGGAGTGATCTGAAAGCAAGGCAGAGGCCAGCAGCCCTTGTGATGATTAATTCTAGGTGTCCTGAATTAACCATGAATTCCATGTGACTGAGCCAAGAGATGCCCAGATAAAATATGCTGATAAAACATTATTTCTGGATGTGTCCATCGGTGTGTTTCCAAAAGAGATTCGCATTTGAATAGGATTTGAATAGGTAAACTGAGGAAGGATGATCCACCTCCCCAAAGGGGGTGGGTTTCATTCAACCCTTTGATGGTGCAGATAGAACAAAGAGGCAGAGGAAAGGGTGGATGTGCGCTCTCTTCTGGAGCTGGCTCATCCATCCGCTCCTGTCCTTGGATATGAGAACTCCAGGTTCTCAGGTCTTTTGGGACTCCGACTGAATTTACACCACAAGTGCCCCTGGTTTCTGGCTTGCAGATGCTATATCATGGGACTTCTTGGCCTCCATCATCACATTTTCCAATTCCCATAATAAACTCTCTCTCTCTCTCTCTCTCTCTGTCTCTCTTTCACACACACATGCTCTCTCTCTGTGTCTCATACATGCATAAGATATAAGAGGAAGGATATCCTGTCAATTCAGTTTCTAAAGAGAACCCTGAGTAATGCAACTCCCCACCAGGAGCCAGAGCAAGTTCCCCTCGCAGCCTCCAGATGTGGTGCAGCCTCTGCCCTGAGCAGCGTGTCTGGATTCTGAACAGCTGCAGAGAATCTCTGTTGACCCCTGCTCCTTCTCTCTTTGGGCTGTCTCCAAGATCCAAAGATAATGGCCAGGCACGGTGGCTCGTGCCTGTAATCTCAGCCCTTTGGAAGGCCATGGTGGACGGATCACCTAGGTCGGGAGTTCGAGACCAGCCTGGCCAACACGGCTAAACCCCCATCTCTACTGAAAATACAAAAATTAGTGGACAGTGGTGGTGGGCACCTGTCATCGTAGCTACTCAGGAGGCTGAGGCAGGAGAATCACTTGAACCTGGGAGGCAGAGGTTTCAGGGAGCTGAGGTTGCAGGGAGCTGAGATCGCACCACTGCACTCTAGCCTCGGCAACAGGGCGAGACTCTGCCTCAAAAAAAAAGAAATAAATAAATTTTAAAAAATAGCCGGGCGCGGTGGCTCAAGCCTGTAATCCCAGCACTTTGGGAGGCCGAGACGGGCAGATCACGAGGTCAGGAGATCGAGACCATCCTGGCTAACACGGTGAAACCCCGTCTCTACTAAAAATACAAAAACTAGCCGGGCGAGGTGGCGGGCGCCTGTAGTCCCAGCTACTCCGGAGGCTGAGGCAGGAGAATGGCATAAACCCGGGAGGCAGAGCTTGCAGTGAGCTGAGATCCGGCCACTGCACCCCAGTCCGGGCGACAGAGTGAGACTCCGCCTCAAAAAAAAAATAAAAAATAAAAAAAATAAAAATAAAAAATAAAGATCCAAGGGTAAATACCAAGGCAGATGGAGAAGGCAAGCTGTCTGCTCAAAAGGATGTATTTTCTCATCTTAGAAATGGTTTCAACCTGGTGACGGCCACATGGAAAAGTCCCCACGGAAGGAGGTTTGTAGACAGCAGTGTGGCCTCAGGACGTGTCCCTGGGGCTGGCTCCCACATCCCTCTCACATCCCAGCTGGTCTGCATGGGCTGCTATTGCTCCCACACTCGGGGCCTTCCATTCTCAGCAGCCCCCAGGGGCACAGGAGTGACTCTAACTGTCTACAGTGAGCTCCTCCCGCAGGCCAGGCTCTGTGCTAGTGCGTCCTGTGCACCCTCCACTGCACCCGTGGACACGTCCGTCAGTCATGCCATTTACAAGTGAGCAGACCAAGGCCATGTCCCCCAACTGGAAGAGCAGGTCTAAGTCAGAGGCCCAGGTCTGCGGAGTCAAGGGCAGCTTCTGAAAAGAGAAGGGAGTGACCGGCTTTTACTCAGGCAGGCAACAAGGCTGACTGGGACATGTCAGTGAGGAAGAGCAAGATAGGAGGAAGCTGCCTCCAGAAAAGAGGCAGCGGGAGACTGCCCACACTTCTCTTCTGGCCCCACTGCATAGGGAAAGGGGCTCAGAGCTAACTCCGGTGGGAAAGCAGCAGCCCAGAGATGGGCAGACACAAGCACATGGGCCAGGCAGGAAGCAGCCCCTGGACAGTGGGCTCAGGAGGCCTCAAATCCAGCAGTACAGAAGGTGCAAATGCCAGATCTTTGCTCTGTGCACCCATACCACTCCCACAGGAGCCCCTGAGAGGTGCAGTAACACAGAGAAGACAGGCAGGAAAAAGATCCAAGCAGGCTGGAGTGGGAGGAAAGTGAGGAGAGAAAAGACTTGGGGTGGTGCAGCAGAGGAATGAGTGAGTGATGAGAGGAATGAGTGAACAGAGGAATGGGTGAGCAGAGGAACGGCTGAGCCACCTCCTTCTCTTCTCTGTGTTCCCAGACCCCAGCCACCCTCAAAACCCAGCTCCCTGAGCCGCATTCCTGCCCCTCAGGAACTCCATCCATCCTGAGATCCCAGACCCGTCCTGCTGCCAAACTCACCAGGCCCTGGTGTCCCCAAAACCAGTTCTGTTTCGGGGGTTGCGGAAAACACTGGAGGCGGCGGCAGTTGTTATAGAAGGTGTAGGTCCAGGCCAGGACACGGGCCAGGAGCCAGGAGCCCCCGACCAGCGGCAGGAGCAGCCATGGGGATGCTGTCACGGGCCCGAGGCCCAGCCAGGACAGGCTCAACTGCAGCATCCTGAAGGGCAGACGGGATGAAGGGCGACATCCTGAGGCCCAGGGAAGGGCCCAGGAAGCTCCAGGGACAGTGGAGAGGTGCCAGGAAGGGCAGTGCTGGAGGCAGATCAGGGAAGGGTCTGAGACAGGTAAACAAAAGCTGAGATCTAAAGTCCAGAAACACCAAATGAAAACCAGCAGCCAAGTGGCCTCCAGTTAACACAGAAAGGGAAAGAGAAAGAGAAACTGATTAGAATCCAAAAAGGCCCAGCCTGAAACACTGGGAGGTTGCCAGGGGTCTGGTTACCAGGAAATCACCAGTCTCCCAGGTCAGTAGCCTGGACCCACCCCAGCCTTGGGCAGTGCCTCTCCCCATCCCAGACCAGGACCCTGCCACCCGCAGCCTGGCACCTTCTGTCAGGAGCAGCTAGTCCCACACACCCTCCTCTCCCGCTCTGCGATTTAAGGAAGGTTGTGGGAGGCTGGGCTGGGCTGGGCGAGCCAATCCCTACAGACTGGGTGTGTCTTCTGTGCCTGGGCAGCCAACCAAAACCTAGCGTTGGGCCAACTGGGTGCAGCGGATCCGGCTGAGGGTGACACAGCATGGACTCTGGATCCTCAGGTCTCAGCATCTCACAGTTGAGTGGGAGGGGATCTTAAGGAACAGTCAAAGGTGACTCTGAGTCCCAACGTTTACAGCCACCCTGCCCTCCCAAGGCAAGGGTGTGGCAGATAGAGGCATAAACGTGAGAGTTCAGGCAGCAGGTGAGCAGGGCCAGGCCAACCCTTGTCCCAGATCATGTTCTGAGCTCCTCTCCACGTGTGGTCTAGGAGTTCACAATGCACCATTTCTCAGTGCAGATTTAGGAGATTCAGAGACAGAAGCTCCTGGCCTCTGGCTTCACAGCCTGGCAGGAGTTCAAGTCCTGCCTCCAGGTAACCCAGAGTCTGGTTCGAGACATGACTGACAGGAGCAGGAGCAAACTACCTAACTGTGCTGGGGATTACATGGTCAGATTCCAGAGATAAAGAGCCCCACTGGAGGAGAATACCTGGAGGCTGGGCTCAGAATAGGAGGGCAGAGATGGGGGATGGGAGGTAAGGCTGAGAGCGGCCATGAGTGGTTGGGGCCAGGGGGGCAGAGAGAGGGGACCCTGAGTAGAGTCCTTATTCTGCCTTCTCCTTGCTCTAACTGTGGGCTGTGAGCCCCTCCTGGACTCAGGCTTCCCATCTGGGAAATGGGACATCAGATGAGGCCTTAGAGGGGGACAGAGGAGGGATCACAGCTAAATGGGCCTTAGACAGGGACAGATGAAAGATTCTGAGGAGGGAGCCTGAAAAACAGGAAGTGACTGTAGCTGCTGTGTGTCAGTCTCTGCTCTTTGTAAAAGACAATATGCAATATTGCAATATACTGTGTGCTGGACTCTACATAAAGCACGCCTACCCTATGCCAGGTCTCTATATACATGTCGTGTACCGTGTGCCAAGTGCTCTACGTAAAGTGTGCCCACCGTATGCTGGGTACTCTACAGAAAATCTTGCTTCTGTGTTCTCTTTATGTAATTCACAAATTACATAAAATGAAATTTGTGCAGAGTAACTTATGTAAAGTGTACCTACTCCGCACCTGATGCTCTATATAAAGCACACCTACTGTGTGTCAGATGCTCTACGTAGAGCATGTTTACTACATGCCTAGCAATCTACGTAAAGTGCACCTACTGTGTGCCAAGTGCTCTACACAAAGTGTGCCTACTCTGGGTGCTGGGTACACTTCATAAACTCTGACTCTACGTGTCCGGTACTCTACATAAAGCACACCTACTGTGTGTCAGATGCTCTACATAAAGTGTTTTTCTGTGTGTCAAGTGCTCTACATAAAGCGTGCCTACTCTGGGTGCTGGGTACACTTCATAAACTCTGACTCCTTGTGTCCCATACTCTAGATAAAGCACACCTACTGTGTGCCAGATACTCTACATAAAGTGTTCTTTCTGTGTATCGAGTGCTCTACATAAAGTAAAATTACTCTGTGCAAATTCTTGGCATAAAGATTGCCTACTCTGTGCAGGGCACTCTCCACAAAGCACTCCTACTGTGTGGCAGGGGCTCTAGGTAAAGCATGCCTACTGCGTTCCACCTACTCTAGGTCAAGTGCACCTGCTCATGTCAGATGCTCACCTGCATCACCATGCCCAAAGCCTTCACATCAACCTCCCCTCGGTTCTCTGAGCCAGAGCCCTGGGATTGTTGGAGAGACCCGAGTGATGGCATCCAGAGAAGGGAATGTGTCCATTTAACACAAGAGCAAACTGAGTCTCAGAGAGGGCAGGCCTCTAGCCCAAGTTGCAGAGCTCACAGGAAGCCAGGTTTGTGAGACCCTCAAGCCCAAACCTTTTTCCTCTGCCATGCTGTTCTGCACCCATTCGTTAGGGTCAATGTCATTGATACAGGAGCATTAATAATGAAGGAATCTCAGGCTATGTAGTGGCCCCAGAGGGGAAATATCTGGAGGCCCTTGGATCAGCACCTGGCTCCTCCTTCCACATGCAGGATGCTCCACCCACAGACCCAGGGCTCCCCTCCTGGCTCTCCCTAGATCCTGTCCAGAACTGCCTTTCGGGGTGGACTCGGGTGAAGGGGTGCTTGAAGGAGGGGGCTCCTAGCAGAGCTGCTGAGCAGGAAAGCAGGGAAGACACTGCTCCTGACACTGGCTGGGTGTTGGGGAGCCCCCAAACCTCCCCCACCCCACCACCACTGCCAGCTCAATCAGCCAGGGGATTCAGGCAGCTGGCCCTGCAGCTTCAGTGGGGTAGGGTGCATCTCCCAAAATCCCCACTCCCTCTGCAAGGACAGACCTCACTTACTGGCAGTTCCATCCCTGTTAGGCTCAGGAAGCAAAGCCAGAGTTTGATGAACCAGGCAGGGTTCCAGGGACGCAGAAGAAAGCGCCCTCAGTGGCTAGAGGGGCTCCGCTCACTGCAGACCTCCTGTGTGCCTGGGATGAGCAGGCAGCCTAGAGCTGGAATGGTGACCACCACCATTTGCCAACATAACTCACACAGCCTGTTTTAAGTCCTTTAAGTATATCAACCACCTTGTTTTTCATTTTACAAATGAAATATTAAGCCTGGAAGATATTTAAGTGACCACCCACAGTCACACAGCTGGTGGAGCCGGGCTGTACACCCAGATCACCCACTCAGCCTCTCATTGTGCCACCTCCACCACTGGGCTGTGCTCCTTCACATCTGTAAATGGGCGTTTCAGTAGCACCCACCTCACATGGCTGTCGTAATACTTAAAACAGACAATGCAGGCAAAATGCACAAGGCAGACTAAAGGCTCAGCAAGTGCAACTCACTGTTCCTGCTGTTGCTGTGGTTGCTGTGTAAGCTGGATATGGGGTCTGACCCGGATCCCGCAGGGGGCAGAGACACGGCCTGGCGCTATACTGGAGAAGGGCCCTAAAGATCCAGCCTGCCCTCACCACCTGCTCTCTTTGGCTGTAGATTATGGCTAGGGGAGCAACATCCTGGACACAGGAGCCTTGGCCTGAATCCAGAAGAGTTATCTGTGGTGAAGTAGCAACAGAGGATTTGAACACCTGTTAGGTGTTAAGGCAGACTCACAGGTGGATTCTTCCAGGGGAGATGGCAGCTGTTC
This sequence comes from Piliocolobus tephrosceles, assembly GCF_002776525.5. Classification (NCBI taxonomy): domain Eukaryota; kingdom Metazoa; phylum Chordata; class Mammalia; order Primates; family Cercopithecidae; genus Piliocolobus; species Piliocolobus tephrosceles. The sequence goes on along the minus strand of NW_022312345.1, from coordinate 16,785 downwards.
TGTGTCTGGGAACTGAACATCCAGGGATTTCAGCCTCCCATCCAATGAAGACGTGAGCTCTGCACAGCCCAGCTACTGCATCCCTGATAGTCTCTGCTTGAATGCTCCGCAGCATGGAGACCTCAGCACGCATGCATGCGCGCACACACACGCACACACACAGCCTATGCCTTTACAGCAGTGGTCCCCAACCTTTTTGGCACCAGGGACCAGTTTCGTGGAAGACAACTTTTCCACAGGCTGCAGCAGGGGGAGGAGAGGCAAAGATGGTTTCAGGATGATTCAGGCACATCACATTTATTGTGCACTTTATTTCTATTATCATTACATTGTAATATATAATGAGGTAATTATACAACTCACCATCATGTAGAATCAGTGGGAGCCCTGAGCTTGTTTTCCTGCAACTAGATGATCCCATGTGTGGGTGATGGGAGACAGTGACAGATCATCAGGCATTAGATTTTCATAAGGTACATGCAATCTTGATCCCCTGCAGGTGCAGTTCACATTAGGGTTTGCACTGCTATGAGAATCTGATGCTGCCACTGATCTGACAGGAGGTGGAGCTCAGGCAGTAATGCGAGTGATGGTGAGCCATGGTAAATCCAGATGAAGTTTCACTCACTCACCCACCGCTCACCTCCTGCTGTGCAGTACAGTCCCTAACAGGCCACAGACCAGTACCTGTCTGCTGCACAGGGGTTGGGAGCCCCTGCTTTACAGAATATTAGAGGGTAGATACTCTACAGAAATGAGCTTTAAACTCAACCAGTTCTAAATCAACGAGAAAGAGGATCATTTAAAATGCATCTTCCTCTATGTGCACACACGTCAAGAGAGGCAAGATATGAAGCTAAGAGAGTAAGGTACAGAACAGCAGGTATGTCTACTAGATATTCACAGAAACGAGGTGAACAGTGCATAAGTGCATACACTTCTATCTGTCGTATTTGTATAAATAAACCCTAGCATGATAATTTTTAAGCTTAGAATATAAATGTTTATGGGCCAAGCACAGTGTCTCATACCTATAATCCCAGCACTTTGAGAGGCTGAGGTGGGTGGATCACCTGAGGTTAAGAGTTCGAGAACAGCCTGGCCAACGTGGTGACACCCCGTCTCTATTAAAAATACAAAAATTACTAAAAATACAAAAATTAGCTGGGCATGGTGGTGTGCGCCTGCAATCCCAGCTACTTGGGAGGCTGAGGCAGGAGTATTGCTTGAACCTGGGAGGCAGAGTTTGCAGTGAGCCAAGATCGCACCATTGCCTTCCTGCCTGGGCAACAAGAGTGGAACTCCATCCAAAAAATAATAAAAATAAATAAATGCTTATGTACCTATAACTATTTATATGTTTATGTATTTCACTTGTGTGGTTTGTTTTTCCCTCTGTGTGTACAACCAGTAATCTTCCCAGGTCTCCACTCTGTGGGTCCCCACAAAGCTCCCACTTCTTGGACTCTATGCTCTGGGAGTGTGTGGGATGCACCTGAGCCACAGCTCCCTGCAGGCTCAGAGGCCAAGGAGTCCCTGGGTGGCTGCTGTCTCTGCTCCTAAGCCCTTTATGGAATAGGGTCTCTACCAGAATAGGGAGCTGGGACCAGAACAGCAGGTTTGCCACCTGGGTGTGGGTCTGTCTGCCTTCTCAAAGCAACCCTTCTAGGTCTTGGGTTTCACAAATACCTACCTGAATCCCAAGGCACTCAGAAAGTCACTTTTTCCCATGGATGGCTGTGAAATTATTGTTTTTTAGGGGGATCCAATTGCGGGGACTTCCTATCCCACCATCTTGCTGATTTCACTCTTACAGAAGTCTTGAAGCCAACTTTATTCTCCTTTATATAATTAACTGTTTCTATTCTAGATCGTTTGCATTTTCATATCAATGTTAGAATCAGCTTATCAATATCTACTAAAGCTTTCTGGCAGGTTCTCACATGACTCAGCTTTCAGCTTAATTTTTTCTTTTTGGGAGAGTGAATTGGGGTCCCGAGATTTTATTTTCCTTTTATATTATACATCAATTTTCATAGCAGAACTATTCATAATAGTGAAAGAGTGGAAGCAACCCAAATGTCTAACAATGGATGGACGGATAAACAAAATATGGTGTATCTATCCAATGGAATACCATTTGGCTATAAAAAGGAACGCAGTGCTGAAACTGTAACACAGATACTAATGCTGTAACATAGATACTAAGGTTGTAACATAGATACTAATGCTGTAACATAGACCCTAAGGCTGTAACATAGATACTAATGCTGTAACATAGACACTAAGGCTGTAACATAGATACTAATGCTGTAACATGGATACTAAGGCTGTAACATAGATACTAATGCTGTAACATGGATACTAATGCTACAACATGGATACTA
>NW_022312345.1:6519-14388 GCF_002776525.5 Piliocolobus tephrosceles | reverse complement strand
GATACTAATGCTGTAACATAGATACTAATACTGTAACATAGATACTAATGCTGCAACATAGATACTAATGCTGTAACATAGACACTAATGCTGTAACATAGACACTAATGCTGTAACATAGACGAACTTTGAAAACATGATGCCGAGTGAAAGAAGCCAGTCACAAAAGGCCACATAGTGTGTGATTCCATTTATACAAAATGTTCAGAACAGGCAAATCCATAAAGACAGAAGGAGAAAACAGATCCGTGGTTGTCTAAGTCTGGGTGGAAGCAGGCAATGGGGAGTGACTGTTAACGGGCACGGCATTTATTTTACAAATAATGAAAATGTTCTAAAATGAATTGTCGTGATGGTTGCATAATTCTGTGACTACACGAAAAAGCACTGAATTATACACTTTACATGGATGAATTTTTGGCTTGTGAATTATGTCTAAATAAAGATTTTGTTTTGAGACAAAGTCTCACTCTGTTGCCCAGGCTGGAGTGCTGTGGTGCGATCTTGACTTAGCAACCTCTCTATCCCAGGTTCAAGCGATTCTTGTGTCTCAGCCTCCCGAGTTGCTGGGATTACAAGCCCACACCACCATGCCCAGCTAATTTTTCTATTTTTAGTAGAGACAGGGTTTTGCCATGTTGGCCAGGCTGGTCTCGAACTCCTGACCTCAAGTGATCCACCTGCCTTGGCCTCTGAAAGTGCTAGGATTACAGGCATGAGCCACCGTGCCCCAGCCAAGACTTTTTTTTTAAGATGGGGTCTCACTTTGTTGGCCACGCTGATCCCGAACTCCTAGGCTCCAGCAATTCTCCCACCTAGGCCTCCCAAAGTGCTGAGATTACAGATGTGAGCCATCATGCCAGGCTTTAATTTTTTTTTTTTTTTTTTTTTTACAAAACAGAGAATTTTACATGTTTTTGGATCAATAAACCCAATACTTACATCTGAGAAAAAAAGAAAAAAAAAAAAAGACTGACTTAAGTGGCTGAGCTCAGTGGCTCATGTCTGTAATCCCAGCACATTGGGAGGCTGAGGCAGGAAGATTGCTTGAGTCCAGGAGTCTGGGGACAGCCTAGGCAACACAGTGAGACCCCAATTCTACAAAAAGTAAAATAAATTAGCTGGGCATGCTTGCACCAGCGTGTAGTCCCAGATACTCAGGAGGCTGAGGCAGGAGGATCACTTGAGCCTAGGAGGTTGAGGCTGCAGTGAGTTATGATCACACCGCAGCACTCTAGCCTAGATGACAGAGTGTCTCAAAAAAAAAGGACTGGCTTGAGCCCAGCTTGGTATATACCACTTGTTATTTGGTGAGAAGTTGGATTGTGCACCTAATTTTATGGCTTTATGAAGAGAACACACCTAGTCTAGGATGAACATATTGGATTGTGTCCTTCTTGGGGCTCAGCAGTGAGTGAAGACTTATTGTCTCAGTGAGGGACAGTGATTTCTCACCCTAACATATGAAACATTTCCACTGTGAATCCTCTATCGCATCCTGCAAGTTCTTACACAGCATCTTCATTTTCCAGTCTCTCAGAGCACCATGGGGTCTATTGGATTTGGAGAAATAAAAATAAAATCCTAAGGCCCCAATCAACTAAGCAGCCGCCCTCCTGAACATAGAAACCCCAGAGAAATCTTAAAAACTGAGTTCCCAGCTATGACGGGAGGGGAGGTCGACTATGCCTCAGTATGTCCCTTCCTTATTAATCTTTAACCAGAATTCCCTCCAGACCTATCTCCTTTGAGACTGGAACCTTCCCATCCTTTGCAGGAGCTAAAGCCTCCCTGGGCAGAGAGGTAGCAGTGAGCCCTTGTGTGCTGGAGGAAGAGGTGGAGGCTGCCCCCTGAGGCTACTCCTGGCCTCTCCAGACCCAGAGTGGTTTCCTGGGGAGGCCCATGGGAATGACCTGCTGGGAAGGCCACTGCAGGCATAAAGCTCACAGCACCAGTTTAAGGAGGCCTTGGTCTGGCTCCTACACTTGCCTGCAGGTACCCTCTGGAAACACCTTAAAAGGGTGCTTTTTCTGCATTTTCCTTGTGCCACTTGATTGAAGGCAGCCCCAGGTGGAGGGGAACCAAGAGGATATGGGCACAAGGGCAGAGTCAGAGAGTTGTGGATGGAGCTGCCCAGCCTGTAGTTGGGGTGCAGAACTGGGGAGACGGGGAAAAGAGAGAGATCTCAGCCTTAGGTGGCTGCCTGGGGTGGTTTTTTCCCATGCAGAGTGCCTGGCTGTTCAGCCAGCCCAGGTGCCCGTTGCAGCTTATAGGTCAGCGGTCCTCAACTGAATGTGATTCTGGCCCCCAGGAGACATTTGGTCATGCCCAGAGATACTCCGGTTGTCAGGACGTGTGTGTGGGGGGCGGATTTTCCTACTAGCATCTAACGGATTGAGGTAAAGGACGCCGCTAAATGGCAGACAATGCACAGGACAGCTCCCACTACAAAGAATGATCCAGTCCCAAACGTCACGGGTGCTGAGATTGAGAAACCCTGTGTTAGGTGTATTTTGTCTCCACTGTTGTGTCCTTGCTAATCTGGTTGTAAGAGGTAGGATGGAGCTGGATGCATCCCAGTGCTGTGAGATGTTTGCTCTGCACCTGTGTGTGAGCCATCCGCAGTGATACCAGAGTAGGCAGAATTCCATCCACCTGTCAGAGGAGATGGGGGATCCCAGCCTCGAGAGCTGTGGCTGCTCCAGCTAGCAGGAGGCAGGATGTTGGACTGTAGGGGTGAGGCAGGAGCTTCAGCAGAAAGGGAAGGTTGGATCAGACTCTTGGTTGGATCAGACACTGTATTGTGTCATTGCCAGGAATACTAAGGTCCCTGCTAGGGTTGGAGACCATGAGTCTAGAATGGGGTCAGTGACAGCTGGTACAGAACAATACAAACGAACTCTGAAGACCAATATCATCATCAGTCAATGACAATGACTTACAAGGTGGACTCTCACAGTTCTCTGCTTACTCCTGTTTTTCACTTGCGGAGAGGAGCCTCAGAGCTGCAAAGTCCTTTCTCCAAAGACACACAGTGAGAGCTGGGGTTTCCACCCTGGGTCTGATGCCTCCACAACTTGAAAGCATTTCAGAAAATTCTCTCTGGAAGCCAGAGTGGAGTGCGTGCAGACGAGAGGAGATGAGGAGGAGGATGGGGCGGCAGCCCAGAAGAGGGGATGGAGAGGAGCAGAGCAGATGGAGAAGTGCTTAGTAGGAGAGAGGATGCCTAACAACGGGAGGGATGGGGAAGGAAGGTGGCTGATGCTGGGGGATGGTTTCTGAGTAGGGCGGCTGCGTGGTCAGAAGACTTTCCTTCCATGTCATAGGGTGGTCTTTTCATGTGAGATACGTCATCCTCACGCCAGTAAAGTTCCTCACTGTCCGGGTGATTCTGTGTTCTCCAAGCGCGGGGATGACTCCCCCCTGCGTGGCGGGGGTTGGGGGGCTACTTGGGGGCAGTGTCCTAGTGAGACTACTATGGGGTGTAAAGATGGATGGGCCCATCCAGAACCAAGGATTTCAGAAACTCTTGTAGCAATGTCGCTTACATTATTCATAGAAATATTTCTGTTTTATTTTATGGTAGAATTCAGGTGCAGAGGTTTGAGTCCGTGATATTTCCAGTTTGTGGCTTTTGATTAACATTGGTTTGTCCACGATCCTTGTCTTATTTCATTTGTTTATCCCCTTTCTTTCACTGTTTCCATTCTTTTCTGACAGGCATTTTCACATACTTAATATGCTCTTTTTGATTTGTATATGTTCTTGTAAGACACATTGCTTTCTATCTGCACATATTTTTATGTGACTATTTTAAATGGTAAATTAATGGATTTAATTTTATTAAAGAAGTTTTAAGTTTATAGAAATACTGATCAGAAAGTATAGAGAGTTCTTAAGTATGCCTCACCCCTGCATGTGGGGACGTCTCTCCTATGACATCCTGCATTCCTGTAGCACCTGTGTTACAATTGATGAGCCAATTTTGACTTATTATTATTATTATTATTATTATTATTATTATTATTATTATTGAGACGGAGTCTTGCTCTATAGCCCAGGCTGGAGTGCAGTGGTAAGATCTCTGCTCACTGCAAACTCTGCCTCCTGGGTTCACGCCATTCTCCTGCCTCAGCCTCCTGAGTAGCTGGGATTACAGGCTCCTGCCACCTCGCCCGGCTAATTTTTTGTATTTTTAGTAGAGGTGGGGTTTCACTGTGTTAGCCAGGATGGTCTCGATCTCCTGACCTCATGATCCGCCCACCTCAGCCTCCCAAAGTGCTGGGATTACAGGGGTGAGCCACCATGCCCAGCCAACACACTATTATTAACCAAGTTTTACAGTAGTCTTTCCTATTGTTCATATCTTGCATTCCAGTAGCACCTGTGTTCCAACTGATGAACCAATATTGATGCATTATTATTAACTAAATTCCATAGTTTACATAAGGTTAGACTCTTCACATTGTGTATATAGATTTTGACAAATGACATAGATTCATTATTACTGTATCATTCAGAATAGTTTCATGTACATATTTTATGTACATATGTACATATTTTAATGTGACCACATAGAATTATCCTAGAGAGTTCATCCTATTTTTTGTTTAATTCACTCAATATTATTTAAAAGGTTCACTTATATTATTATGTGTGCATCTAACTCCTGCCAAAAGCTCTATATCCTTTTGTCTCTATATCCGTTGTTTGCCTCTATATACTTTTACCTGCCTTCTCCCCAACTAGCGACAAGTAGGCTTATCCAACACTCCCACTAAGATAACTGCTGCAGAGAACATTCTCTTACATGTCCCCCTATGAACAGGTTTCAGAAGTCAAGATAGATACACAGTAGCAAGTTTGCTGACATACGGAGCATGAATACCATTAAAATTTTTAATTTCCACCAATCTACATGCCCACTAATAGTGCAAAAGTATTTTATTATTATTATTATTATTTGATACAGAGTCTCCCTCTCTCACCAGCGGACTGGAGTGCTGTGGCGCAATCTCGACTCACTGCAGCCTCCACCTCCTGGGTTCGAGCAATTCTCTTGCCTCAGCCTCTGGAGTAGCTGGAATTACAGACGTGCACCACCACAGCTAGTTTTTGTATTTTTGGTGGAGATGGGATTTTGCTATGTTGGCCAGGCTGGTCTCAAACTCCTGGCCTCATGTGATCCTCCTACCTCAACCTCCCAAAGTGCTGGGATTATAGACGTCAGTCACTGTGCGCAGCCCATAGTGCATAAGTATTTCTTTCTCCTCATAGCCCAACCAACATTGGACATTTTATAATTTTGGGAACTGCGGGGGCATACAGTGAAATTCCACTGCTGTTTTTCATTGTCCCCTTTCCTCCATCCTTTTCTTTTTTTCTTCCTTTTTGTTTTCTTTTTTTGGGAGGGGGGGTGTGGGCTTCCTTTCATTTGTCTGAGTAACTCCTGTGCATCATTTTCTCATATCTTTTGCTCATTTTTGCATTAAGGTACCTACTTCTCCTTGATATAACCGGTTTCTTGTTTGTTCTAGATATTATTCCCTTGTCAGTTTTTAAGAAATTCCCCACACTACATGGATGTGCTCCTGTTGGTTTTAGACAATGCAAATATCTTTTCCCCATTTCCCATCTGCCTGTTAACTTCAACCTGGAAATCCTTTGTTGAATGGAAATCCTCAATGTTGATTTTTTTCATGTTTTAAAAAATCATCTTAATGTTTGTGCTTTTGAAATTTTGTTTAGGAAGTCTTTCCTCAAGTCTATATCACAAAGTTATTCTCCTATACTTTCTTCTATTAAATTTATACTTTGATATTTGGCATTTATTTTTCGAATCCAGCTGGATTCCTCCTTTGTATGTGCTGTTAGGCAGAAATTCAGATTTACTTTGCTTCATAAAAAGAGCAGTTTTCTCACTACAACGAGTGAACAATCTACCTTTTCCTCTTGATTTGTGACAGTACATTTATCCTGTACTATATTAGGTTTTGAATAATGCAGGAATATTTTGAGATTTCCAGTCAGCTTACTCAGATCTGTGTCTGTTCCACGTTTCATAATTTTTAAAATGACTATGTCTCTATTGTGTGTCTCAGCATGTGGGAGGGAACAGCTCTTCTCTTGATTCCACTTTTATAATATTAGTATGGTTTTGTGCTAACATTTATGTATGTATATATTTATTTGAGACAGAGTCTTACTCTGTCACCCAGGCTGGAGTGCAGTGGCGCCATCTCCACTGACTGCAACCTCCACCTCTTGGGTTCAAGTGATTCTCCTGCCTCAGCCTCCCGAGTAGTTGGATTAAAGGCGCCCAACATAACGCCCAACTAATTTTTGTATTTTCGGTAGAGACTGGCTGTCCTCATGTTGGCCAGGCTGGTCTCAAACTCCTGGCCTCAAGCAATCCATCCTCCTCAACCTCCCAAAGTGCTGGGATTACAGGCATAGGCCTCCGTGCCAGCCTGACATTTATTTTTCTGAAGGAATTTTCAAATAGTTTCATCAAATGTATGGTTGATTGACTGGAACAGTAAACACAATTGTATTGTGTATCAATTGTGTGTATCAAATATAATTTGAGGATGAATTGACATCATTAGCACATCAAGCCATCCCTCCTAAGACTGTAAACTGCTCCCCATATCTTCAGATAATCTTCTACATGTTTTTAGTATGGATTTAACATTTTTCTCTTTGAAGTTATGGGATGTTTTCGGTTAATTCCTAGATATTTGATAGTAGAATTTTTCAAAGTATGACATGAGGACCTCTGCAAGATGGTCCCTGAAGTCTTTATTTTTCTAATTATATGTAAGAAGATCTTTTCATCATATGCCTCAACTAAGACATTATATTGCCACAGACTGAATGAAGAAGCAAATGTGAGCCTCAAGCTGTTTCCCACCAAGCCGGGACATACAACGTTTTTGCTAAAATGTCAAACAAGGCTACTCTTCTCACAAAATGCTTTTTCTTAATGTGGTTATTTGCCTGAAAATGTTACTATATTTGTAAGAGTTAAAGAAAGAGGAAAGAAACAGGAAACATGGCTTGGCAGTTAAAGACAGGTTTACTTTAGATAAAACCTGAGACGGGCTTCTGGCCAATTTCAGTCGGGAGTTTTCTCTTACAAACTAACAGTATGTATTGGTTTTAGGGTGAGGGGCTTATTACAAGCCTGGAATGTTTCTGTGTGGGGGAGAAGTTTTATGGCAGGGTTGGAATGTCTCTGGGAGGGGGGGAGGTTATCTTGGGGCTACATCTTTCTGACCAGGTGGGGGTTATCTTGAGGCTGGCATCTTCCCAGCCAGAGGAAGCTTATCTCGGGGCTAGCATGTCTCTGGTTGGGGAGGAGTTTGGAATATTTCTGGCTGGACATATCTGTGGTTTATGGCCGTGCTGACCTTAGCCATTAGCCTGACACTCTTTGGATTTAGGTGGATTGTATTGAGGTGAATTTTAGAATGAGGGGATTGTCCAAGATAGTGACGCTCCTGCTTGGTCAATATTAGCATGCAATAGGTTCATTATTGCTCTTTTAAGTGTACTAATAGCCGGGCGCGGTGGCTCAAGCCTGTAATCCCAGCACTTTGGGAGGCCGAGACGGGCGGATCACGAGGTCAGGAGATCGAGACCATCCTGGCTAACACGGTGAAACCCCGTCTCTACTAAAAATACAAAAAACTAGCCGGGCGAGGTGGCGGGCGCCTGTAGTCCCAGCTACTCCGGAGGCTGAGGCAGGAGATGGCGTAAACCCGGGAGGCGGAGCTTGCAGTGAGCTGAGATCTGGCCACTGCACTCCAGCTCGGGCGACAGAGCAAGACTCCGTCTCAAAAAAAAAAAAAAAAAAAAAAAAAAAAA
>NW_022312345.1:0-6419 GCF_002776525.5 Piliocolobus tephrosceles | reverse complement strand
CAAAAAAAAAAAAAAAAAAAAAAAAAGTGTACTAATAACTAATATGTTAAATGATTTTAAATTTTCATTTCCAATATGGTAAAAAATTATAGTTCTAAACCACATAAACAAAAGCCCTTTAGAGTACTCAGTAGTTTTGGGGTGTAAAGGAATCCTAAGACATGTTTCTTTATGTTTGTTGCTGTATTTTGTGCATTTGAAATTGTTCTTAGGAAGTCTTTCCTCATGCCTAGATTATGAAGTTATTATCCTACACTTTATTCTATTAAATGTAAAAATAATGGCAAAGACTGCAATTACTTTTGCACCAACCTAATAGTTTGTGTTGCTATTGGGAATGTTCTTTTTCTCTGTATTCAACTTCTGTTTCTTGAATGCTTGTTACTGGTATGACACTAGGAGAATCACCAGGATTTTTGCCAGCTGACCTTGCCTTCTGTATCACTGGGCTCTGTTATTGTTCTAATAGATGATGTCATCATTCTTTTATCTTTTCTAGGTAGATGATCTCGTCTCTTCCCTTCCAGTCCTTGGATACTTTGTTTCTTTTTCTTGCCTTATACCGTCACTCATGACTTTCAGCTCCATGTTAAAGAACAGCAGAGATAGTGAGTATCCTTGGCTTTTCCTTGATCCTGAAGTAATGCATCAAAAAGTGTCTTCATTTAGTGTAGTATTTGCTAATTTTGTGCTATATATTCTATATCTAGCTAAGAAAGTCTCCTTGAATTTTGTGTTGTGAAGTGTTCTTTAAAAATCATAAATAGGAGTAGAGTTTAAGAAAATATATTTATATCTTGATTGAAATAATCATTATTTTTCTTTTTTAATAAATTCCTATGATAAATCACATGATAGGTTTTCTGATATTAGCCATTCTTGTCATTTATGAAATAAACTTATACCACTTTGTTATGGTAAACCATTTTTAAAACACCACTAAATTTGACTAGGTTATGGTTTTATTCTGGAATTTAAAATCTGCATGGATAGATGAAGCAGGCCTGTAACTGTCTCTTTTTCTTTTTTTTTTTTTTTTTTTGAGATGGAGTTTCACTCTTGCTGCCCAGGCTGGAGTACAATGGCACAATCTCAGCTCACCGCAACCTCCGCCTCCCGGCTTGAAGTGATTCTCCTGCTTTAGCCTGCTGAGTAGCTGGGATTACAGGCATATGCCACCACGCCTGGCTAATTGTGTTTTTTTAGTACAGATGGGATTTCTCCATGTTGTTCAGGCTGGTCGCTAACTCCCCACCTCAGGTGATCCACCCACCTTGACCTCCCAAAGTGCTGGGATTACAGGCGTGAGCCACCACACCTGGCTAATTGTCTCTTTTTTCAGAAAATATTCTTACCTGATTTTAGGCCAAGATTGCATTAACCTGATGAGATGTGCTGGTCAGATTTCTTAACACTTTTCTGCTTTTGAAGTACATGTATAAGATACTAATCGTTTCTTAACAGTTTAATACTAATTACTACACTTTAATAAAACCCACTGAGGCAAAGATTTTAGAGAGAGACAATCTTTGACTACCATTTCAATTTCTTTAAAGTTTATTTGAGCATACGAGGTCCCATTTTTCTTGAACCAGTTTTAGAATTTTATATTTTTCTAAGTATTTGATCATTTCATCTACAATGCAAATATATTATTTTTTAAAACTTTTTATTAATTTAAACATATCCATTGTCTCTGTAATTATTTACCATTTTTAATTTTGGGTTTTGTTATTGGCACCTTCTCCTTATTTCCCTATATGTTCTCAATCTTTTCTAATGCTTGATTTTGGTTTTATTAAGCATGAACTTTTCTTGAGGAACTTTCTTGATAAATCTATTTAGTGCTGTATATTTCCCTCAAAGTACTATTTTAGGTTAAAATGTTGACACTCAATATTTGAATAATTACTTAATTCTAAAGATTTCTTAATTTTCATAATTTACTGTTGAACCCAAAGATTATTCAATTATATAGTTAGCTTCCAAACATGTGAGATTTGAAAAGCTATTTCTTCTCTATTAATTTTTACTGTTAATGCATTATAATCTATATAACATTTATACTTTGGAATTAAATACTTTTTTATATGTTAATGAAATGTCAGTTTTTATAAAAGTATGTGCTTGAAAAAATATTTATTCTCTGTTTGGTGAAGGGTCTAATATATAATAGCTAATGTCTGAATATTATTAATTGTATTATAATTAATAATTAATAAATTACATTTCTGAACTATGTTAAACTTTCTAACTATAATATCTATCTATCGGTCATTGATTTAGTTATTTATGTCTATCTCACTGAAGTTGTATTATTTATTACTTAATATTCCAGGATATATAGTAATGTAGACTTATTATATTAATGCTGGTGGCTACAATGTTCTTTTAAATGCTATAAATATTATTCTCTGTCCTTTAGTGTGTGTGGTTTAAACATTTTAGCATGCATCAAGAAACTAAACAATTTTCTTCATAGCCGAAATAACCAGATTGCACTCTTAAAAAACAATTAGTTGGGCATGGTGGCTCGTGCCTATAATCCCAGCACTTTGGAAGGCTGAGATAGGAAGATCACTTGAGGCCAGGAATTCGAGACTAGTTTGGGCAAGAATGTGAGGCCCTGTTTCTATGGGAAAAAAAAAATTTAATTAGACAGGTAAGGTGACACACACCTGTAGTCCCAGCTATTTAGGAGGCTGAGGCAGAAGATTGCTTGAGCCCAGGAGTTCCAGGATGCAGTGAATCATGATCCTACTCTAACCTGGTGGACAGAGCAAGACCTGTCTCTAAATAATTAGTAATTAGATCAATAATAATGCTTTGATATTACTCATACCTAATCATTCATTTATACTACAATCAAAATGTTCTCTATTGCCTTAAAAATACTTACAGCTGGTTATGTAAATCAATATTCAACTAGTCCCCTATGTTGCATCCAGTTTGTTATGTCCTCGAATCTCTCCTTTGAATGAGACTTTATCCCTGAGGGCAGACAAATTGTTCTATGGAATTATCCACCTTACGAATTTTTCTGAAAGCTTCCTCACAGTGTCATTTAGCTTATTCCTCCATTTTCTGTACAATGATTATTCTTTTTGACTAGTGGGCATCTTTTCAATCTGGTACCTGCAGGCTTTTAATATTATCCCATTACTTAGTGAAGGTTTCATTTCACACAGGCACAAGATGTCCAAGGCTTTCTTCCATGTCCAGACCACAGATCTGCCGTGTCTCAAGGAACTCTGGTTCCCTGGAGTGGCGTATGGTATTAGAGACATTGTGATCACTGTTTCCTTAAATTCCACCTTTTCTTATTATTAAGATTGCAACCTCAGCTTTCATTTGGTGCATATTTGTCTGACATGTATGTATCCAGCCTTTTCTTTTCAAATTTTCTGTTCAATTTTTTTAGAATAGTAAATGTACCATTTGAAACAAGATAGCATAAACAAGTACCAATAAAACAGTATTAAAATAAATGTAAATAGGTTAAATAAACAATTAAAAGACAAATATTCCCAGGGAAGAAAATTTTAAACCTCAAGATCAAAATACATGTCTTCTAGAACTGGCACATTATCAAGAGAATCTGACCTTGATCATCCATGCCTGTCTCTAATGGCTCCAAGTATCGAACCTTTCCTTTGTGTCAGTCGGTGTTAATAGAAACCCAATGAGTAGCCAAAATCTGACTTGATCATCTAATATGTTGATCTCATTTGATCTTTGTCATATTGCTGAATGTTAAGAACTATTATTATTTATTTCATTTTACAGATGAGGAATGTGAGACGCAGAAAATTCTGCCAGTTTTTGAATAGCATAGAGCCGTTGAGTTGTCGCTTGGTCTGTGCTAGAATCTATGTTTTAACCACTGTCACTTAACTTTGTGTCTGATCTCACCAGATACAGTATCCATGCCTGGTCAGAACTACAGCACCATGTCTGAATTTATCCTCTTTGGCTTCTCAGCCTTCCCCCAGCAGCTCCTGCCTGTCTTGTTCCTGCTGTATCTCCTGATGTTCCTGTTCACATTGCTTGGCAACCTTCTCATCATGGCCACAATCTGGATTGAACACAGACTCCACACACCCATGTACCTCTTCTTGTGTGCCCTCTCCGTCTCTGAGATTCTGTTCACTGTAGCCATCACCCCTCGCATGCTGGCTGATCTGCTCTCCACCCATGGTTCCATCACCTTTGTGTCTTGTGCCAGTCAGATGTTCTTCTCCTTCATGTTTGGCTTCACTCACTCCTTCCTTCTCATGGTCATGGGCTATGATCGCTACGTGGCCATCTGCCACCCACTGCGTTACAATGTGCTCATGAGCCCCCGTGACTGTGCCCGTCTTGTGGCCTGGACCTGGGCTGGTGGCTCAGTCATGGGGATGATGGTGACAATGATAGTTTTTCACCTCACTTTCTGTGGGTCTAACGTGATCCACCACTTTGCCTGTCATGTGCTTTCCCTCTTGAAGTTGGCCTGTGGGAACAAGACATCATCTGTCATCATGGGTGTGATTCTGGTGTGTGTCACAGCCCTGATAGGCTGTTTATTCCTCATCATCGTCTCCTATGTCTTCATTGTGGCTGCCATCTTGAGGATTCCCTCTGCTGAGGGCCGGCACAAGACTTTCTCCACGTGTGTATCCCACCTCACTGTGGTGGTCACGCACTATGGTTTTGCCTCCCTTATCTACCTCAAGCCCAAGGGTCTCCATTCTATGTACAGTGATGCCTTGATGGCCACCACCTATACTGTCTTCACCCCCTTCCTTAGCCCAATCATTTTCAGCCTAAGGAACAAGGAGCTGAAGAATGCCATAAATAAAAACTTTTACAGCAAATTCTGTACTCTAAGCTCCTGAGCGCCAGTTTGGTGGTGATAAAATATAACCGAAGGGCTGAGGATAATAATGTGTATTTCCATAGAGCTGTTCTAAGGGTTCAGGTGTGTGAAAATATGTGTTTGATACATACTAGCTATTGTTTTCCCTTCCCTTTTTGCGTAGGCTCATGTGATCATAATCTCTTGTTTATGAGCCATTGTGATTATCTTTATCCCATTATCTGTGCCTAGTAATGTATTTTCTGTCCATGGACAGGTAGGGATCATCACGTGAATGTGTCTGGGCACTTGTGAACATAGTTCTTCTTGAATGGACAGGCAAAAAAGATTTTATTTTCCCCTAGTGTAAGAAAAAGCAAGAATAACATGATAGTCATAAATGCCAGCCAGCACTAAGCTTTTTCTATGTACTGGCACTCTGTCCAGTGTTTTATAAATATTATCCTTTTAATTAGAAGAAATGTACAAAGGAAAATAAACTATTTGCCTCAGATAAACTGGTTTCTTATTTAAAGTTCCTCACTGTCTTTGGGAGAGATATACCCTAAGTTTGTGTGTGGATATTAGTATGTTGAGTTGAGTGAAGGATGTCAGAATGCAAAAGTGTAGAGAGGGCAAGGAGAGAGAGAGAGAGAGAAAGATACAGAGACAGAGACAGAAGAAAGAAAGAGAGACACAGAGACGGAAGAAAGAGAGAAAGACAGACAGAGAGAGAGAGAGAGAGAGAGAAAGCAGGTGTCAAGTAAAAAGGGAGTTCTTTAAATTTTTTTATCTGTACAGAAAATGTAATAACTAAGAATATGGGGCAAAATAGAAAAAAGGAGGTTGGCAATAGGGCTTTAGTATGTCCAAATAATAGGGCTGTAATATATCCTAATAAGATAGCCACGTGTATCTTCCAAGCATTTTTGACACAGTTGCTCCACAATCTCAGTGGGTCATTCTAGGATATGTACTCCCTTGCCTCCAATGGATGCATCAGTTTTCTGGTTTTCTGGTTCCGGCCATTGGTTCCACCAGCTGAGGAATGAATATTATTTTTACAGTGTGACTGCTCTTCTAATGCTGCTCGTAGAGTCCTCACCTGTGCTTCCTGCTGGTGCTGGAATGTGAAGGTCAACACTGAAAGAGATTTCATTCTAGAAAAGCAGAGATTATGGCCTTAAAAAGTCAAAAGCTGACATGGTTGGGAGAATTTTTATCCTATGTTTATGCTATAAAATTCCAAACAAAAGCAACTACCCTTTGCCTTATCCTGCATACTCTGGACAACACTTGCATGTGTGCTTATCATCAATGAAGCACCACAGCAACCAGTGAGAGACTTTCTGGGAATATGGTCACAGATCATGAAGTGACATAGTTGATGATGGAAATGGCGTTAAATGCGTCCTATGAAACTGCTACAGAAGCAGAACTTTCTGTACAAATAAATCAAAATTTTTTTCAAGAGCCAAGGTGGTGTGAGTGTTAACCAATTTGTTACCTTTTTCTTCTACTTTCTTTTGACTAGTGTTGCTATGGTATATCTTTCTCCATCCATTTGCTTTTCACTTTATAT
>NW_022312344.1:0-6688 GCF_002776525.5 Piliocolobus tephrosceles | reverse complement strand
GATGAGGTACATAGAGTAGTCAAACTCACAGAATCAGAGAGTAGAATGTCTAATTAGAGAAAGTATCTGCAAGACTTCTTCCCAAATATTGGCCTAATAGTCACCAAACACGTGTGCTCCATGAGGGCCAGACTTCCATCATCAGTTCACGCTCGCCCTTTCCACCAGTCAGTTCTGCATTTGCAAACATCCACATTGTATTTCTAGAAAGATTCACATGGTCCTCACCTGCCCTCTACAGGGGGAAGGGAACATCATGGACACAGAACAGGGAACGTGGTCTTGGTCCAAAGCTATCAGCTCTTGCCTGTACCCTTCACTCTTTGTAGGTCATTTCTTGGACTCTGCTCAATCTTTAGAGGTCACTGGCTCAAGTCAGTCACTATGAGACAGCTGGGAAAACTGCCCCACCTTGTAGCTCCATTCCCTGATGACTGAACTGACCTCCAGGCTTGACTCTGGTCTCCCCTGTGTTATTTCTGCTGAAGTACCCAGTCCCAGGCCAGGCTTCCCATTACCCAAAGGGTTTAAGGACAGTGGGAAGTTCCATCATCCATCTCTAGGATGCGCTTGGAAAGGGAAGCTGCAGAGAAAACATATCTTGGGGACAAAGTAAGACTGAAACTAAGACTATTCTAGCACTGCATGCTGCGGGTGAGGATCACAAGATGGGCCAGGCAGGCAGTTGGAGAGGAGGGACTCAGAGAGGCACCAGGGGCTGTGACTCCTGGACCCATGTTTTTCCATGATGCAATGCTGCTCAATTCACACTTGAGAAAGTCTGTGCTGCTCCCACATACAGAAGGCAGCCTCACAATCTCTGAGCCCTCAGATTGCTATGCATCTGTCTTGTAACACACACACCTGCCATGGGGTTTTAAGGACTTGGGGGGGCTGAAGTGAGAAATGCCATCTCTGATTGAAAAATGTCTTTGGAGGAATCAAAGGTGCCACACAGGGCAATCTTCTCTCTGTTATCTGCACAGTGGAGACTCCCAAGCCCTCCATCTCCAGCAGCAACTTAAACCCCAGGGAGGCCACGGAGACTGTGATCTTATCCTGTGATCCCGACACTCAGGACGCAAGCTACCTGTGGTGGATAAAGGGTCAGAGCCTCCCTATCAGTCACAAGTGGCAGCTGTCCGAAAACAACAGGACCCTCACTCTATTTGGTGTCACAAAGGCTACTGCAGGACCCTATGAATGTGAAATGAAGAAACCATGGAGTTCCAGTCGCAGTGACCCAGTCACCCTTAATCTCCTCTGTGAGTATCTTCTGTTCCTCTGTGAGCCAGGCTGCCATCCCAAATACACATGGCCAGAGGCCAGGCCTCGCAGTCCCTCTCAGGGGCAAGTACAGAGACCCTTATCCCTGGGCATCAAAGCTGGCCATGAGTTCTAACAGTATGCTTAGGCTTGATCAACAATGGGAGAGAAGAGGCTGCTCCTGTCATGGGAGACTCAGGGTCCAAAGCTTATAATGGGAGAAACAGGTGAATGTCTCATGCTCCAGATCAGTGAACACAGCAGGGATCTGGCTGGGACTGCAGTGTTGTGACTTACCTCACAGGGTCACTGTGGCCCTTCCACAGACCAGGATTTTCCCTTCCCTCTCACAACATCAGCTGTGACTTTATATTCTTTGCTCCAGATGGCCTGGATGCCCCCACCATTTCTTCTTCAAACACCTATTACCATCCAGGGGAAGTCCCCAAGCTCTCCTGCCTCACAGACTCTCACCCACTGGCAGAGCATTCTTGGCTGATTGATGGGAAGTTCCAGCAATCAGCACAAGTGTTCTTTAGCCTCCTATCACTAAAACATATAGAGGGGTCTATGTCTGTTTCATCCATAACTCAGTCACTGGTGGAACAAATCTCATAATCAAGAGGATCATAGTCCCTGGTAAGTGGATCCCTGGAGCATTGGCTATATGTTTTCCAGTGAAGTCTATCTGGCTATCAGGGAAGAGCCACCTGCCCTCTGCAAAGAGAGGGGGTAAATAAAAAACTCAGGACAGGGAATATGTTTCTGCTCGAAAACCACTAGCTTTTGCCTGTGCCCTTCATTCTTTCTAGATCATTCTTTAGACTATACAGTAACAATGAACAATCTGAAAGGAAATTCAGAAAAGAATTTCCATTCTCATTAACATCAAAAGGATAAAATATTTTGGAATAAGTTTAACCAAAAATGTCTAAGGGTTATACCCTGAAAACTACAAAACTTTACTGAATGAAATTAAAGACGACATCAATATGTGGGAAGATATTTCATTTTCATGGATAGGAAGAATCACTATTGTTAGGAAGACAATACTACCCAAAGTGAACTGCAGATTCAATGCAACCCCTACCAGAATCCCACGAACATTTTTTTGCAGAATTACAAAAATCTGTCCAAAATCTGACCTGACAGACTCTTATTGATGACTGCCACAACAGAGACGCTGAGAAAAAGATGCAAACATGGAAAGGTGGAAAGTGTTGATGACATAGAAAATAGCAATTATTATTTCTCACATCCCAAAGCCTTCAAAAACATACAAGTGCAGCATGGCCAGTATGGAATTTACCAAAAACTAATCACCAAGCTAGAAACGTGGTGAGAAAAAAAAAAAAAAAAAAAAAAAAAAAAAAAAGGGCAAGAATGTATTTAGCCTATCACCACCCACTTTTGCTGACTAATCTGATACTGAAAAGAAATGCTCACTGGAGCATTTTAGAGTTTGAATCTTTCAGATTTGGGATGCTAAACCAGTAAGTATGTGACAAATATTTCGAATCAAAGAATGTCAGAAATCCAAAACACTTTTTGTCCTAAGTCTTATGCATAAGAAACACTCAATCTGTGTGAACTGTAGCATCAAGCTGTACAGCAGATCTCTAGAACCTCCCCATCTGGCCTAACTGAAACTGCACACACATGAGCAACTTTTGATTCTCACCACTCCCAGCTCCTGGCAACCAGCAGTCTCTTCTCAGATTCATTCTGGAATCCACTTCCATGAGGTCCCTAGAGTAGTCAAACCCATGGAATCGGAGAGTAGAGTGTCCAATGAAAGAAAATATTTGCAAAAGTCCTCCCCAAATTTGTCTCATATCCATCAAACACACATGGTCCATGAGGACCAGATTTCCAGCAATTAATTTCCATCCTTTCCACCAGTCCGTTCTGCTTTTGCACATGTCCACATGTATTTCTGGAAAGATCCATTTAGTCCTCACCTGCCCTCTACAGAAGGAGAGGAAACTTAAAGAACCCAGAACAGGGAACATGGTTCTGTTCCAAAGTCACCAGCTCTTGTCTGTCCCCTTCACTCTTTCTACATCATTCCTTGCACTCTGCTCTATCTTTGGAGGTCACTGGCTCAAATAAATCATCATGAAACACCTGCAGAAAACTATCCCACCTTGTGCCTCCACAGTTTAATGACTGAACTGACCTCCAGGCTTGACTCTGGTCTCCCCTGTCTTATTTCTGCTGAAACATCCAGTCCCAGGCCAGGCTGCTCAGTATCTTCAGGGTTTCAGGACAATGGGAAGTCCCATTATTACTCATCTCTAGAATGTCCTTGGAAATGGAAGCTGCAGAGAAATCACATCTAGGGGGGCAAAGTAGGATGGAATTTGGAAGGGGCCCAGCAGTTGCACATTCCAGGTAAGGAACCCAAGGTGAGCCAGCCAGACAGCTGATTAGAGAGCGTCTGGGAGGTGTACCAGGGACTGTGACTCCCACTGATGTGTCTGTCTATGACCCAAGACTGCTGATCAATTCACAATTGAGAAAGTCTGTGCTTATGTAAGACCGAGCAGGTGGCCTCACAGTCTTTGAGCCCTTAGATCATCATGCATCTGTCTTGTGACACACGCACCAGCTATTGGTTTTCAAGGACTCAGGTGGGCTGAGGGGAGGGAGATGTCAACTCTGATTGAAGGATGCCTGTGGAGGAATCAAAGGTGCCATACAGGACAATCTTCTCTCTGTTATCCACACAGTTCCAGGCTAAAGCAACCCAGTGAAAACAGGATCCTCATTTTAGGCAATGCCACAAGAAATGACACAGGCCCCTAAAAATGTGAAATACGGGACCAAGTTGGTAGCACCCCCAGTGACCCAGTCACCCTGGATGTCCTTTGTAACTTTGGTTCCTCTGTGGACCAGGCCATCCGCTAAAATCCAAACAAACACAGGCCAGGCATCTCAGTCTCTCTCAGGTCCAAGTACAGACACTTTTATTTCTGGACACCAGGGCTGGCCGTGACTCCTTGCCCTGGGAAATTCTGGGTATGCACAGCCTTAAACAAAAATATAAGGGGAGGAGATGCTCTTGCCGTTGGAGACTTGGGGTCTACAGCCTGTGATGGGAGAAACAGATGAATACCTCAGGCTTTGGCCCAGTGAACACAGGAGCGATTTTCGCTGGGCCTTGTGGGTGTGTCTTGTCTCAGAGGGACACTGTGTCCCTTTAAGAGACCAGGAACATCCCCTTCCTTCAGACGACATCACCTGTGACTTTATTCTCTTTACTCCAGATGGTCCGCACTTCCCCAGCATTTTATCTTCATCCCCCTATTACCGTTCAGGAGAAAATCTCTACTTGTACTGCTTCGCGGACTCTAACCCACCGGCAGAGTATTCTTGGACGATTAATGGGAAGTTTCTGAAATCAGGACAAGAGCTCTCTATCCGCCAAATTACTACAAAGCATGGCGGAATCTATGGTTGCTCCGCTCGTAACTCAGCCACTGGCAGCAAAAGTTCCGCATTCAAGACGATCAAAGTCTCTGGTAAGTGGATCCCTGCATCACTGGCAATAGGGTTTTAGGTGGAGTCTATCTGCCTTTCAGAGAAGACCCAGGAAAACATTTTAATTCCCAGCCTGTGTCCCATTGGCACAAGCAAATCCTAAATTCTCCTCCTGAACCCTCCCAATTTGTCTCTACAGACTCCCTTCTTCTTGTTTTTCTGTTTTCTCATGGTTGACTTTGTGTCCAGCCTGAGAAAGGTAGAGAGGGGGCTTTGTCAGCCCTGAGCCCTATGTGGTGGAAGAGGCTTCACAGAGGGACAAGAAGGAGAGTCCTCAAGGTCCAGTTGCTTCTCGCTGTCTCCAACACACCCCTTTCTGCCACGTCTTTATTTTTTTTCCCTACTGCATGACCTACAAGGAGCATCTGAGGCTTTGAAACAAGCTCACATTTTTCCCCCAAATGAGAGTAGGAAACCCCTTGGATGAGAGAGGAGCAGCTCAGACCACTCCCTGCTCTGCTCCAGGTTTCTCTGGTGACTGGCCCTGCCTGACTCCACCTGGTGTGGGACCAGCAAGTGTGGAGAAAGAGCCCTGGTGGTCTGTCCTGAATTTGGCTAAATCAAGCTGCCAGTTGAAGTGAAGCCAAGGCTGCAGGGAAATTAAAAGAGAGGGAGCCTCGGGGCAGACTCTTGAGCTGTGTCCTGGCTCTGAAGTCACAGGCTGTATGAGGCTGTGGGCACAGCACGTGGGACACAGCACAGAGGACAGTGAGTGATGCACACTTGGAGACATAGGGAGATTCACCTCTGGGGTTCTGCATGGCAGGAAAGGGCTATGCCAAAAAGTGTGTATTTATACAGTGTAAGACTACCAGGACACTTTAAATATATCTAATATAAGGCTTATCATTAATTATTTCTAAGTGTGCAATTTAGTGTTGTGTAAAGACACTATCCATTTCCAGTACTTTTACCTTTTACCATATTAAACCTCTGTACCAATAAACAGTAACTGTCACTCCTTCTCCCCCTAACCCTTAGCACCCACCATTCTACTTTCTCTATGTAACTGGCTATTCTATCTTTTATAAATGGAATTATATAATAATTATCCTTTCGTGTCTTGCTTATTTCAGTTAGCATAATGTCTTCAAGGTTCATACACTTGGCACGATGTAGTGGAATTTTATTCCTTGTTAAGGTTGAATAACATTTCGATGTGTAGATATACCTCACTTCCCTACCCACTTATCTTTAAATGGACTTTTCCATTGTTTCCATTTTTGGCTATTGTGTGTAATGCTTCTCTGAACATCAACGTGCAAATATTTGTTCAAATTTCTTTCAATTCTATAGGGAGTATGTCCTGAAGTGGAATTGCTGGATCAAATGGTAATTTATTGTTTAATTTTTTGAGAAACAGCCACACCACTTTTTACAGTGGCTATAACATTTCCCATTCCCATCAGCAATGCACTAGAGCTCCGATTTTTTCATGTATTTGCAAACACTTGTTGTTTTGTGTTGCTGTCATTGCTGTTGTTTATCAAAGCGATCCTAAAGTGTGTGAGGTGGTGTCACATCGTGGTTTTGATTTGCATATCCCTGAGTATTTGTGATGCTGAGGAGCTTTGCGTGGGCTTATTGGATATTTGTATATCTTCCTCGGAGAAAACTCTATTTTAATGCTTGGTTCATTTTGTAATTGTGGTTTTGGATGTTTGCTGTTGTTAACTTGTAGTTTTTTGTGTATTCTGGAAATTAATTTGTTATCACACTTATAATTTGCAAATATTTTTCTCATTTCATGGGTTGCCTTCTTACTTTCTTGAGAATGTTCTTCAATATATAAAACGTTTTGATTTTTGTGAAGTCCAATTTATCCATTTTATTTGTTGCCTATGCTTTTGTTGTTACAACCAAGACATCATTGTGAAAT
>NW_022312343.1:0-1162 GCF_002776525.5 Piliocolobus tephrosceles | reverse complement strand
TTTTTTTTGAGACGGAGTCTCGCTCTGTCGCCCGGGCTGGAGTGCAGTGGCCGGATCTCAGCTCACTGCAAGCTCCGCCTCCCAGGTTTATGCCATTCTCCTGCCTCAGCCTCCCCAGTAGCTGGGACTACAGGTGCCCACCACCTCGCCCTGCTAGTTTTTTGTATTTTTTAGTAGAGACGGGGTTTCACCATGTTAGCCAGGATGGTTAGGATCATATTATTTAGTATAATGTACCTAAAGTCAATCAGACAGGAAATGTGTTAGCCCAGTGATATGGTTTGGCTGTGTCCTCATCCAAATCTCATCTTGGATGGTAGCTCCTATGATTCCCATGTGTCATGGGGGAACCAAATAACACCCAGTTATTTTGTACATTACTGAAATACTTTCTGTTCAAGGTCATAACATTTGTTCTTACTAGTGGTCCCTATTGCTTTGCCTGAATGACAGGAATCTAGGAACTAATCATATCATTAACAGAAAGCTAGGTTCTTATTAGATTCACCAGGATTTTTAATTAATAAAAGATATTGGTAACTAAGTGTAATCAAATGTAACAAGTAAATGTTTGCCTCCATTTTTTACAGTTTCTAGTGAAATTTTAAAAATAGTTTTAAAGTAAGTTACTGTAATGTATTACATTGCCAGCTACTTTATGAAGCAAGATGTCTCAGAAGTCAATTTAACTATGTTTGCAGTTAGTCACATGGTGAAAATCCCTCTTTTAATGTCTAGTTTATAAAATCAATTTTTCCCAAACTAGTAAAACATTCTTTCTCGAAACAAGTATTTGATATATATGGTTAAGTGCTATATAGCCTGACATAAACCTTTTTCCAAATTCTGTATGTCACATGACTTTTTTGAAAGGTGAGAAAAAAATTTTCTGTGATCAATGATATCTAAAAGCAGCATATATATTTTCTTGTCAATTCACGTTGCATATAAATATATACATTTGCACAGAAATCGTGAAACAAAAAATGTTTAACTTTATTTAATCTATTCCAAATTTGTGTAATAATATGATTTTTAAAAAATTATGGTGCAAAAGCAGCCTCCAGAGAAATCGTATTTCAAAATATTTAGTTAAAAAACACATGCACACGTACGTTTATTGCGGCACTATTCACAATAGCAAAGACTTGGAATCAACCCA
>NW_022312338.1:0-5761 GCF_002776525.5 Piliocolobus tephrosceles | reverse complement strand
ATCTTGGTATGGAAATCAGGAAGGAAAAGCTAATTACTCTATGCCGCTCCAAATGGCCAGGCTTTAATGTAGGGTGGCCACCCGAGGGGATATTCCGCCTTCCTGTCATCACTAGAGTAAAATCCAAGGTTTTCCTACCAGGGCGTACTGGTCACCTGGATCATATCCCATATGTCCTCATATGGCAGGACCTAGCTGAGAACCCGCCCCCTTGGCTGTCCCCTTTCCAATTAGCCTCTGCACCCTGTAAAGTACTGGTTGCTCGGCCGCTAAAATCCAAGCAACCGACTGCCCCTCCCCATCCTGTTTTACCTGATAGTGAGGACCCACTGTCCATAGAACCCCCTCCGTACCCCTCCGGGCCTCAGGCCCCAGTCCCCTGGGCTGCGCCATGGTGGAAGCAGGCGGACGGGAGGCGGCCGGCGCATCCGAATCCGCTGAAAATGAAAGTAACTCTGAAGGGCCAGCAGGGCGGACGCGGGGGCGTACTTTGCGAATTAGCCCCCCCAGCTGCCTGACTCCAGAGTGGCTCTACCCTTTCGGGAAATAGGGCCCCCAGATGACACGGGAATTCCCAGGCTCCAGTACTGGCCATTCTCCACCAGTGATCTGTATAACTGGAAGACTCAGAGTGCTCGGTTTTCAGATAACCCCAAAGATTTAATGGCCTTACTAGATAGTGTCATGTTTACTCACCAGCCCACTTGGGATGATTGTCAGCAGCTCCTCCGAATCTTGTTCACAATGGAGGAGCGAGAGAGAATACAGGTAGAAGCTAGAAAGCTGGTTCCAGGGGACGACGGTCAACCGACTGCCAACCCTGACCTCATAAATGCGACCTTTCCTCTGACCAGATCGGCATGGGACCACAACACGGCAGAAGGTAGGGGACGGCTACGCCTTTATCGCCAGACTCTAATGGCGGGTCTCCGGGCGGCAGCTCGCAAGCCCACTAATTTGGGTAAAGTATACTCTGTTTTGCAGGGAAAGACAGAAAGCCTGACTAACTACTTAGAAAGATTAATGGAAGCCTTTAGACAGTACACCCCCATAGACCCAGAGGCTCCAGGAAGTCAGGCAGCTGTTGTAATGTCTTTTGTAAATCAGGCGGCCCCAGACATTAGGAAGAAACTTCAGAAATTAGAAGACTTGGAGGGAAAATGGATTCAGGACCTCCTACAGATAGCCCAGCGGGTTTACAATAATAGAGATACTCCAGAGGAAAAAATGACTAAGGTCCTGGCAGCAGTTGTGCAAAAAGAGCATCTACAGCCAGAGAACACCCAACCTAAGCGGTCCCCCAGACCGGATAATCTGAGCAAAGATCAATGTGCCTACTGTAAGAAAGCTGACCACTGGGTAAAAGACTGCCTCAAAAGAAAACAACGAGGACAGGGACCCCCTAGGTCTACACCCATGCTAGTCACTCAAGACGAAGATTAGGGAAGACGGGGTTCAGATCCCCTCCCCGAACCTAGGGTAACTTTGCAAGTGGAGGGGTCCCCAGTTCAGTTCGTGGTCGATACGGGAGCACAGCACTCAGTCCTAGTTGAAACTAATGGGAAATTATCCTCCAAGTCCTCGTGGGTACAAGGGGCCACAGGAATTAAGAAATACCCCTGGACAACACAAAGAACAGTAAACCTCGGAGCCAGGAATGTAACCCATTCTTTCCTGGTCATTCCTGAGAGCCCCTGTCCCTTATTAGAGAGAGACCTGCTGACTAAGATGGGAGCACAGATCCATTTCCTCCCTGAGGGGCCCATCGTGACCAATTCCCAAAATCAGCCCGTGCCCGTCCTGACTATAACCCTAGAGGATGAGTATCGGCTCCACCAGGAGCAAACAGCCCCTGACCAGGAGATAGCAACTTGGCTCCAGCAATACCCAGGAGCTTGGGCAGAAACGGGGGGCTTAGGACTCGCAAAACACCGTCCTGCCTTGTTTGTCGAACTCAAGCCTGGGACAGACCCCGTTCGGGTACGGCAGTACCCAATGCCCCTAGAGGCCAAAGTAGGAATTATGCCCCACATCCGTCCGCTCCTCGACCAAGGGGTCCTTCGGCCCTGTCACTCACCCTGGAATACTCCCTTGTTGCCGGTACGGAAACCTAATAGCGGGGAGTACAGACCTGTACAAGACTTAAGAGAAGTCAATAAGAGGGTTATGGACATACATCCAACTGTGCCTAACCCGTATACCCTCCTGAGTACTCTAAACCCTAGACACCAATGGTACACTGTTTTAGATTTGAAAGATGCCTTCTTCAGTTTGCCTTTAGCCCCTCAGAGCCAAAAGCTTTTCGCCTTCGAGTGGACTGACCCTGAAAGGGGCATAAGCGGCCAATTGACATGGACCAGGCTGCTGCAGGGATTCAAAAACTCTCCTACCCTCTTCGATGAGGCCCTCCATGAAGACTTGGGTGAGTACTGACGCAAACACCCTGAATAACTTTACTACAGTATGTTGATGACCTCCTGATTGCAGCCAAGACCCAAGAAGCTTGCTTCCAAGGGACCAAGGGTCTCTTACAAGCTCTAGGGAATCTAGGCTACCGGGCCTCGGCAAAGAAAGCTCAAATCTGTAAACCAGAAGTAACATATCTGGGGTACCTGCTAAAAGGAGGGCAGCGTTGGTTAACAGCCGCCCGGAAGCAGACTGTTCTGCAGATCCCCAGGCCACAATCCACCCGACAAGTAAGGGAATTCCTGGGGTCGGCAGGATTTTGTAGACTATGGATACCTGGGTTCGCGGAGCTGGCTAAACCCTTATATCAGGCAACCTGGGGACAGCAGCCATTTAATTGG
Organism: Piliocolobus tephrosceles; assembly: GCF_002776525.5. Taxonomy (NCBI): domain Eukaryota; kingdom Metazoa; phylum Chordata; class Mammalia; order Primates; family Cercopithecidae; genus Piliocolobus; species Piliocolobus tephrosceles. Next base: position 2,954 of record NW_022312338.1, on the reverse strand, counting down.
ACAGAAGAAGCCGAGACAGCTTTCCAACAGATCAAAACCGCCCTGCTCTCTGCGCCTGCACTGGGACTACCTGACGTCACTAAGCCCTTCCACTTATACGTGGACGAGAGCAGGGGTGTCGCCAAGGCGGTGCTAAGTCAGAACTTAGGCCCCTGGCGGAGGCCAGTTGCGTACCTGTCAAAGAAATTAGACCCAGTGGCTGCCGGGTGGCCCCCTTGTCTCCGAATGATTGCAGCCATGGCCCTGATGGTACAAGATGCTGATAAACTTGTCATGGGTCAAGAATTACGGGTCGGTACCCCACATGCCATTGAGGGTGTACTCAAACAGCCACCTAATCGATGGATAAGTAACGCCCGGCTCACCCACTACCAAGGACTACTACTAAACCCTCTCAGGATAACTTTCCTGCCCCCAACAACCTTAAACCCTGCCTCGCTGCTGCCCAACCCGGACCTGGACGCCCCACTCCGTGATTGCACCGAGATACTGGCCCAGGTGCACGGAGTTCGAGAGGACCTGCAGGACCACCCACTTCCTGACGCAGACCTCGTCTGGTTCACTGATGGAAGCAACTTCATTCACCAAGGCCAGAGGTATGCTGGAGCAGCGGTGACTTCAGAGACTGAGGTAATCTGGGTGGAACCCCTGCCCCCGGGGACATCGGCCCAGAAGGCCGAACTGATAGTGCTCACCCAAGCTCTTACCCTAGGGGCAGGGAGGAAGCTGACAGTATACACAGATAGCCGGTATGCTTTTGCTATGGCACACACACATGGGGCCATTTACAGGGAGCGAGGGTTACTAACGGCTGAAGGAAAAGAGATAAAAAGCAAGCAAGAGATCCTAGCCCTGTTAACAGCCCTATGGGGACCAGAAAAATTGGCTATTGTACATTGCCCAGGACATCAGAAACCAACCACTCCAATTGCTCAAGGCAACTTTCTGGCAGACCAAACTGCAAGGAGTGTGGCAAAGGCTCCCAGTCAACTCCTTGCACTCCAGCTCCCTAATCCGGGCCCCCGGGACTTGCCATATCTCCCTGACTATTCAGAACAAGATCTCCAGTGGATCGACAAACTTCCCCTGAAACAGATCCAGAATGGGTGATGGACTGATACTAATGACCAAACCATCCTACCAGAAAAATTAGGACAACAAGTGTTAGAACACATCCACTGAACCACCCACCTGGGTGCCTGGCGGATGATAGACCTGATCAGACGCTCCAAGCTCAAAATCAGACATATAGCCGAGACGGCCAGCAGCATCATGACCAATTGCAAAGTCTGCCAGCTTAACAACGCCTACCCTCAATCCCAGGCTGCAACGGGAACAAGGCTCAGGGGAACCAAGCCCGGTATCTACTGGGAAGTAGATTTTACTGAGATAAAGCCAGGGAAATATGGGTATCGGTACTTACTTGTCTTTGTAGATACTTTTTCAGGGTGGATTGAAGCATTCCCAACCAAAAGGGAGACTGCTCAGGTTGTAGCAAAGAAAATTCTGGAAGATATCCTCCCCAGGTATGGCTTCCCCATCCAGATAGGGTCAGATAATGGACCGGCCTTCGTTGCTAAGGTAAGTCAGGATTTGGCTTCCATCCTTGGGGCAAATTGGAAACTACATTGAGCTTACAGGCCCCAGAGTTCAGGACAGGTAGAGAGGATGAATCGGACCTTAAAGGAGACCTTAACTAAATTGATTATGGAGACTGGCACTAATTGGGTGGTACTTCTCCCCTACGCTCTGTTCCGGGCCCGTAATACCCCTTACAGACTGGGCCTTACCCCTTATGAAATCATGTATGGCAGACCCCCACCCCTGGTTCCCAGCCTAAAAGATGATCTGCTCAAATCTGAAACCGAAAATGTCTCTGAACTCTTATTTTCCCTACAAGCCTTGCAGAAAATTCATCAGAAAATCTGGCCCAAGCTGAAGGAATTATATGAGATTGGCCCCCCACCGACACCCCATCCATACCAGCCGGGAGACTGGGTCCTGGTCAAGCGACACCGACAAGAGACCTTAGAACCCAGGTGGAAAGGACCACTCCAGGTACTTCTAACCACACCCACCGCCCTGAAGGTAGAAGGCATCGCGTCATGGATCCACTACACCCACGTCAAACCAGTGGACCCGACCTCCGACCTTCTTAGACCACTCATGGCAGCGACTGAAGCACCGACCACGTGGACTGTGGACAGAGCTAAGAACAACCCCTTAAAACTCACCCTGCGCCGGCAGCATAGCTCACTGCAAACATGCAGCTAGGTAGTCTAACCCTAATGTTAGTCGCCCTAGTGGCCACTGGGGCAAACACAAAACCAGTTCCTAACCCCTTTGTCTGGAGATTTTGGCTTTATGAAAACTGAACCCACCCTGGGCAACCTCATAAGCCCGGGAAATTATTGGCCAGTGCTGATTGCCCCTCCTCAGGGTGCAGCGCCCCAATTTTGCTAAATTTTACTGGTTTTCAGATAGCCAAACCAATGGTGCCAACAATATGTTTTGAGTTTGATCAGACTAAATACAATTGTAAACACTATTGGTGGCACCAAAACGCGGGCTGCCCCTATAGTTACTGTAAAATGCACTCAGTCAGAGGGTGGAACGAGCGATCCGGGTGGAACTTCTACCAACAGGGTAGAGGCGGCATCTATACTTGGATAGTTAAGGACCCTTGGAACTCCTGCTGGGCCACTCCTCAACACGGGGCTGTATACTATTCCTCTTCCTCCACGTGGCCTAGCAGTCACCTCTATCTGTGGCGTGGCCTAGTTCAAGTACGGCCCCTGGTCCATGGGGATATCCAAAGACAGGAAGACAGACTAACACAAGATTTACGTCCTTTCTCCTGGTTAGAATTATTACGAGAAGGATTAGAACTTGCTAACCTTACAGGACTGCCACCCTAGGGCGTTCACCACTAACCGCTGTCCCTCTGCCATGGG